>NW_010289802.1:0-10460 GCF_000700745.2 Antrostomus carolinensis
GGAGAGGAGAGGAGAGGAGAGAAGGAAGGAAAATGGCAGAATGAAATAAATCCAATCTATCTTATCTGCAGAGCAGGCCAAGTAGTATTTGATCCAGGTTGAGCGGAATGCAAAAAAACAGGCTAGAAGGGACAAAATAAATGAAACTTTATAACCTGCTGAATTTCATTTATTGCAGAGAAAAGTAGCAGTTGAAAGATGGAGTTTAATTTTGCTCAGAAACTTGTTAAAAATTTATCCAACTTTCAGAAGAACTACTGGAGAAGTATTGCCATAGGAAAAAAAACCCAACAACAACAGAGTTAAAATTATTTACTAGAATTGTATTTAAAAAACTGAATACTGTTTTAAAATAATTATATTAATTTTTGCATATAAACAAATGTCAGACACTTATAACTTGCTGAACTTTTCAGTAGTCTGTTTTTTCAATAATATTCACCTTCTTCCGTTGCCATTAAATTCCATAACATATTTTATATATTACTGTTTTTAAAATTATCTCTTCCACTGTGAAATAAAGTACACATAATTGGGATTTTTTGTGCCATATCAAGTTAATAGTCTTCCTAGTAGAAAAATCACCTGTTTGGTAAAGGCAGAATAGAGAGGGATGAAAATAAATAAGGCCTTCCTACATTCCTAACCCCAGCATCATTTTACCGTCTTAGTCAATACAGCTGGTATGTACTGAATACTGAAAGTCAGACAACTGTTTTTATTATCTTTGCCTGATCTCAAGCCAAACCCCTTCTGGGGACAGCAGCCTTGACTCTGCATTCTGTGACCTTTTCAAAATCTCATATTGAAAATATGAGTGGATTAGCCAAATTTGTGAATCACAGGTCTGCTCACTAAGTCAACAAGAGCTCGCTTGTTAATTTCAATGGAAGCAGGAGCAACCCTGAAGTCAGACTGTGTTCCAGCAAAACTCTATTTGAATTCAGGTCAGGGTGAAATGCACTCCCATTATCTTTATTGTCATTTTATGTCTTTTTACTGACAGATGGATAAAGAACTTTACTTTTTCTGAATCCTTTTCCAAGAAAGGAAAAGTGAGTCTATCACTTTTATTTCTGAGCATGCAAACATCACCTGTACAGGACCTCCTCTCAGTCTACTGCTGGAAGGGGGGAAAACTTGCTTATAGTGTGAGTGAACATTGGGTGAGTGTTTGCTGGTATGATCTAACCTGGGGAATCTAATGATCTAATGATCAAATCTAGGGAATGATCTAATTTAGGGAAGGGAGGGGGAGTGCCCCAGGGAACAATTCCCCAGACTACCCTGAACTCATGTGCAAGACCATTGGAAACACTGCTGGGCTCCATGTCTTCCCCCTCCCTCCCTGACATGGCAGGCAAAGCAGTAGCCCTTTAAAGAAAAGATCTGAGAAAGTGTGTCCTAAAACACCGTACGACAACACTTGGAAGAACAAGGTTATTCCCTCTGTTGTCTGTAATCTTCTCCTTGACTTTATTCCCTAAGGTATTTATTTATTTTTATTCATTGTGTTTTTCTCTCACCACTCTAGTAACTAGACTTTGAGGATTTCTTCAACATTAGTGGCTGGCTGAATAGGAACAGTGTGTGCCTGTGTGTGCACAGACACACATGGGGACATCAGCAAACACGATGCTTTACAAGGCTGTTTACTAGTGGAACTATAGACAGAGCAGCCACATTGCTATTAAATATCTACTTAGTATCTTACAACTAAAAACACTAGCCTCTCTAAAAAATCTTTTTTGTTTTTTTTTTTTTTTTTAATGAGATGAAGCCTTTAACAAAAATTTCTTCTTTATAATTTTATGTGTTTGTGTCAAAATATCTCAGGGCACAAAGCCCAGTGGAAAGCCAACTTAAAAAAAAAAATCTTTGTAAGTGCTTTCATGACAGTGAACCATTAAATCTCCTGAGTAATGTAGGGAAGAGCTGGATCATGCATAGATTGCTCTTTACCCAGGATGCACCATTGCCTGCAAGATTCTGAATAAAGAGACACACCTGCTAGCTAGCTGATAACACTCTGGGGTCATTTCATTGAAGAAACTGTCAGCCAGGAGGTATTTAAATAAAGCCGCAGATGAATTCATGACCTGCACTACTGAGACTAAAAAAAAGGTGTTAAAGCAGAAAGAGAATGCAGATAAATGCACATTCCTTTGTATTGCAACAAAACTTCTCCATGTAAATCAACTGAATGGGAGAGTACAGGGAAAGAATGTGTCTCTCCTTATAGTGGCAAGGGAAGTGAGATGGTTCAGCTGCACATCTGGCTACCAGCCAAAGCAGTCGTGTGCCATGCTTGTTTGCCTACTAGTGCTGCTTAGATTGGCAAATGCCCATGCAGTTTGAAGAGGGCAGGCGCATGACTGGATGGCTGCCAGTAAGTGTGCGGGACTGATGCCACTGCTGGACGCCATAGCCTGGTAGGAATGAGGAATACAAAGGCATTCAATAATCTGAATGTCCCTTTGCTTCAAGAGAGTGGTGCCAGGCAGCATTTAATGAGAGATTGCTTTGTTACAAAGTCCTCAACATCAAGTGGGCTGGTGAGCTCATTAACCTGACTGCAGCAAATAAAAAAGGCGCACTCAGAAGACTCCCATGATAGCATACTCAATAGTGTAAGAGTCCTTTTGCTTCCTTTATGGTGATCCATTAGCAAGCAGCAGTGTAAACAGCATAAAGCAAGCCAGTTTTCTGATTGTTCAGCTAAAGTCTGTTTTCCCTTGGGGATTATGCCACCAGTTGATGCAGAGACACCCCCCTGCCCTCGTTATCTATTACATAATGACCTTCTATGCAATGAAGGATTTTCCCATATTTCTTAGGAGCATAACTGCAGCTAAGGAAACTACTGACAATTCACGTCTCTGGAAGACGAAAGGCAATGATGTAGGGCACATCAGAAAACAAATAAACCACAAAGTGATGCCAAGGGGAATGGAAAATATGCTTACGCTTATACAGCTTCAGTTAGAACTTAGGAAAATAGCACATATCTTTTCTGTGTCACCTTTGTTCCTGTTTACACAGTGCTCTGTATCTGTAGGAGAGGCAGCCTACCTTGCTTACCTAACTTACTTCTCTGCGTTTTCCATGAATGCTGTTTGCCCTCAGGATAATGCATTATAAAGTAGTACTTCCAGAACAAGTGCCTACTGTATCTCTATTTGAAACACAGCCCTTTGCTGATATACTAATCAAAGGAAAAAGAGGGAAGAAGAAATTCCCCAAAGGATTTTCCCTTTCAAAACAAAGGGGAAAATTTCTTGTGGTTCTTGTTCCATTTAATCCACTGGAGCTACAATATTGAAACTGCTCTTTTCAACACTTGAAAGGTCAAATTAAAATACCTGTGTTTAATCCTCAGGAACTGCAAAGGACTATTGCTTCCCCATAAACACCCAGCAAACTGAACTACAAAAATAGCGAAACAAGGTCAATGATTTTTTTGGTTTTTGGCAGGTAGGTGATCAGCATGGATCCAGTGCACACTGGTAGTCATGATTTTTGGTTACTCAATTGTTCAGCCAAGATCCTATTACTCAAGTATTTATCTGGCACAAAATAAAAT
This sequence comes from Antrostomus carolinensis, assembly GCF_000700745.2. Classification (NCBI taxonomy): domain Eukaryota; kingdom Metazoa; phylum Chordata; class Aves; order Caprimulgiformes; family Caprimulgidae; genus Antrostomus; species Antrostomus carolinensis. The sequence goes on from NW_010289802.1 coordinate 3,584, forward strand.
TAAAAATCCCATTAGGCACTAATTAATACCCTTTTCAGAAGAATTGCTTGCTAGTTACAGAGTTAAAATGTATTCTATTCTCAGCAATAAGACTGTTTTTAATTCTTCAACAAATGGCAGAATGCTTTAATGATTTTCAAGGTGCTATCACCAATCAAATGCCACTATAAGATCAATTTAATGTCCCCAAGTGGTAGTTACAACACCAGTGTTTGTATATGAAATTGTGGGAAAAATACCAAAAGAAAGAATTAGACTATGTCTTCTTATCTTTTTCTACTGTATGAGAAAATAGTTTAAATTGTGTTTTGTCTGCAATGCTTACACTGTACTTCACTTTTGTAATTAAAAGTTGTTCTGGTCTCTGTTTTCATACATTGGTTCCCCCCGCTTTCAGTCAGCAGAATGCCATTTAACTGGTGCAAAAAGTCTAGAGTAGGTTGCTGAAGAAGATCACATGCAGCTTCTTCCAACCCCTTCAGAAATTGTGAAAAGAAAGCAAAGTAAATGATGTCACGTGCTTTTTGGAGACTTTGTGCTCTTAACATTCAGAAGTGTATGGAGATGTCATGCTGGACTGAGTCCAGTGAAGGCCATCAAGATGGTCAATGGGCTGGAGCACATCATGTATGAGGACATGCTGAGAGAACTGGGTTTGTTCAATCTTAGAGATGAAAAGGGTTTGAAGGGATCTTACTGCTGTTTACAGCTGCCTCATGGGAGAGTGTAGAGAATATGTTGCCAGCTTGTCTCTGAAGGTATACAGTGCTAGCACAGGAGGCAGCAGATACAGACTGGAACACAGGACGGTCTTATTAGATATGAGGGTGTTTTTTGCTTCTTTTTCACCATGAGAATGCCTATAAATTTTAGCAAGTTGTCCAGGAAGGTGGAATTTGCTGTCCTTGGAGACATTAAAAACTCAGATAGAAAAGACCATGAGCAACCTGATCTGGTTGAATCTACTTCAAGCATAGGGTCCAGTTGGGTTTCCTTCAGAGCTCTTTTTCAACCTAAATTATTCCTTGGTTCTGTGGCTGATCTTGGGAGGAGATTGGTCACACACAAACCAAGATCCCAGTGAAGGACTGTCTGTTGTGCAGGATTGACCAGGAACAAAGATGGCACAGCAGGGTTGCTTTGCTACACAAGTGCACAGAACCACAGTTCTGTGAGGATGCCGTGTTTGTGGTATTTCACAGTGTGGTTCTGTCTCTGGCAGCAAGTCCTTCACACTCATAAAGAAGGTCAGTAATAGCACCTTGTCACTACAGAACCAAACACTTGCATGTGAATTTTTTGTTTGAATCATGCAACGCCTGATCCAAAGGCAGTCCTTGAACTGCAGACTCCTAGTGAGAAGACATTGCCAGTGATTTAACCTGACAGTGTGCTAAGATGAAAATCACTAGATCTGCGAGCACTCATAATCAGGCCTTAGGCACAATGCTGGAAAAGAACAAAAGGCATGGAAATGTAAGAGTCTCAGGGCCACCATGGTAACTTTGAACTGAACACTGTAGTGAAACATAGCTCTTTTTCCTTTTTATACAGCAACCTGGGCTGATGTTGAGAACAGTAAGGAAAAGAGTGTGATGAAGTTGGGCTGACTGCTAGCAGACTAGAAGACAACAGTGAAGAAGCCAAGCTATCTCAGTAGCAGAGGGTTGCTCTAGGAACTATAGTGTTTCAACAAAGTTTGAAAGCTGGTGAAAGCAAGCAAGATAAGTTTTAAGAAAACCAAACTGGAATAATTATATTATATACTACCAGTGCAACCTTTAGCCCAGCAATAGAAAACAAAAAGAGTAACAGGCATTATCACTTTTGGCAAGCAGGATAAGGGCAGATATTAAGCACAGCTAGATTAGACTCAAGATTACATATTTATCTCTGTTCTCCTGTTGTTGTTACATGAATCTCTCTCCTTCAAGCCTGAACATGATTATGTTACAAAGCACCCTATGCAGTTCCTCTGAAAAGTAACATGGATGTTTGACTATGCTGAGATAACAACTGTGATCCTAACGGTAAAAGTCTGATTCACACATGCATTTGGGAAATTGTCCCAAGAGTAGAGGGGAAAATCCTCTTTACTGCAGTGTATGCTGCTTTTAGCTCTTTTGTCTGACTTTCCTTCTGTCTTCAAGACATATTCAATCGAAAAAGCATTTTGAGGGAAGGGAGGAAAGGATAAACGGGAAGGTTCAAGAGTCATTCTAGCAATGCAGGTCCTGTTTCTCAAATGTTTGATGGACAAGTGCTAGTAAATGAGCAAAGAACTCTAACTCTTCACACAAAACATTGATTCCTCTTTCTCTGCTTTGTTTGCCTTATCAACTAACTTGATCATGGCCAGCAGGTCGAGAGAGGTGATTCTTCCCCTTGTACTCTGCTCTTGTAAGGCTCCACCTGGAGTACTGCGTCCAGTTCTGGAGCCCCCAATACAAGAAAGACATGGAGCAGTTAGGACGAGTCCAGAGAAGGGCCATGAGGATGATCCAAGGCCTGGAGCACCTCTCCTATGAGGACAGGCTGAGAGAGTTGGGACTGTTCAGCCTGGAAAAGAGAAGGCTCCGGGGAGATCTTATAGCAGCCTTCCAGTACCTGAAGGGGGCCTACAAGAAAGCTGGGGAGGGACTTTTTATAAGGGCAGTTAATGATAGAACAAGGGGAAATGGGTTTAAACTGAAAGAGGGTAGGTTTAGATTAGATATTAGGAAGAAGCTTTTCACTGTGAGGGTGGTCAGACACTGGAACAGGTTGTCCAGAGAAGTTGTGGATGCCCCCTCCCTGGGAGTGTTTAAGGCCAGGTTGGGTAAGACTTTGAGCAACCTGATCTAGTGGAAGGTGTCCCTGCTCACGGCAGGGGTGTTGGAACTAGGTGATCTTTAAGGTCCCTTCCAACCCAAACCATTCTATGATTCTATGATCTCACAGAAAGCAATAAGAGTATTGCCATCTAGGAGCACCTCATAGCATCATTTGTACTGGGCCAATAGGCACTGCCTTTTGTTCTTCAAAAAATACTTTAAAAATGGCTATATAACTTAACAGATCTTTATGATGAAATGTTCCTAGGATATCAGCTCAACTCACAGTTCTGCTGTCATCCAAAGAATTGCCAGATGAAAAGTGGAACTTTACTCCACGTAAATCCTGCTGTGATGCCAGGCTGACTGCTGGGCAGAGACAGTACAAGTTCATGGGAGATTTTCAGCTATCTTAGATTACTGGACCATATAATGTCAGCATTGAGCAGCACAGAGGACCTACCTAAAGCTAGTGGACAAGGTTCAAAAAGGGTGCTTTGCTGCTTAGACACTGTTGCACGTGTGTCTCCTGCAGCCACATCCTCAAGACTTAAGACATCCTTGTGAATTCTGTTTGTGTGCTAGTTCTGCTCTGGGAATTTCATAGCACTTGCTGGCTGTTCAGTTATAAAACAGTGTAGGAACAGCAGCACTCCTCCGCTCTACAGTGATGCCTATTTTGAGTTTCCTATTTGTAGCAGCAATATGTGTTGAATGGTGTAAGGAGTTGAGAAAGATGATTCTCAAAGGCAGCCTGAGCTCAGATTATTTCAGTGAGCACAGGTAGCTTCTGCCTAGGTTAAAAGGGCAGTTTCCAAAATCCAGAAGAGTGCTATGACAAACACAATGTTCATTTTGTATGTGAACAGATCACCACTGTTCTTATAGATAATGATTTTCCATTTCTCTGTCCCTTCTGGTGTTTTAGCTGTTTATTCCCTTTGACCCCAAATATGCAGATGCACTTCATGCTCCCAAAACTTATAGATGGAATTTGAAGACACTTGTTCTCCAAATATCAGCAAGCTGCCCCTGTTTAACCATTTGGATGTCCCATGTGTGAAATTGTAGAGCCTCCTTCAACACTTGGGCCAATGCATAATTATCGTGGAGGGAGGAAGGAGTACACTAGGCCTGCAAGAGCTTTTCACAGTTACTCGAGAGCTTCAGTGGCAAGGGCTCTTGAAATACAGTAGATGGGTAGGACAGAATGAAAGGCAGAATAGTCATTCTCTTTTTCTGAGTAGTCAGTGATATTTTTATAATTCTATGATTATTTAAAAGATCATATGAGCTGAGCAGTTATTGAATATATACATGGCCTGTCTTGATAGTTAATCTCCAGACACACCTTTCACAAGTTTTAGCTGTTTTTTTAAGATAATTAAGTTTTGGGTAGTGTAGGATAATATTCTGTCAGAAAATAAGTTTTGTTTTTTTTTCTCTTACATTTCATATCTAGTCACGTGAATGTTAGATATTTTTCTTTTGTACAGGATAAAATTATTTCTGAAGCAGTGGCTGGTAGAGGAGGCTGAACACAGATGAACAGTGTTTGCTCAATTCTAAGTAGGTACTATAGGATAACCTTTTCAAATATGGACCAAATGCATGATGTTTATCTTTTTCTTGAACTATCATGCAATATCTTTAAAAAGAGGGCAGAGGAGATAAGTCTCATAGTTTCCAGTCTCTGGAAAGCCTAGTTTTGACCTTCCTAATGCCATACATGGTAGGAAAAGATTAAAACTCCTTGTGACCTAGGATAATCTCCTGATAGGTCTACATGTTAGTTAGGAGTCATGAAGGTCTCTAATTCCTCTCAGAATGAAGCACCCACCATGTGTCAGCATAACCTCGAAATATTTTTCTGTCTTATGTGCCTGTAGAATAGGAAGAAAAAGCAAATCTTCACTGATATGACCTCAATTCTTGTCTCTTCCTCTAGTCTCATCTGGCAAGGATAAGTGGACCTGGTGTGACTGCAGCTTCGCTCATAGCCTCTGAGGGCAGAGGGGATACTGACTGCACTGGCATGAGAAGGTACAATGGGACATTGGGGTCCAGCTACCTTGGAAAACCAGGGTGATTTTTCATATCAGAAGAAAATAAGGTTACCCTCTTTGCCTAATAGTTGTTTTTGGAGTTTTTTGTGACTGTGCCAAGAATCACATAATCTACAGTGTTCTGAATCTTGCCTGATGGCACTGATTGATGCCTGGAGATACTGGTTTATCTTGTGCTTTCAGCTGTACATCTTACCTGGAATTGTTCCTCCGTGACATGAAAACACATTACTGAGAACTGCTGGAAACCCTGACTTTGATCCTCATTCCTGGTCATTCCTGGCCTATTTGAACTCTTGTGATCTGCAAGGACAGGACCAGCTGCCAATATGTTCTTTGAAGCAGTAAAACTCCTTCATAACTTTGTAAGTGTGTTAAAGAAAACCTAGTAAGTGACAATATTCAGATAATTATTTTACCAAATCTGGAGATAGTGGTCAAGGCAGGCAGAGCGGTGACTTTCCCCTCTTTCTCTCCCCTTCTCTAATGTCTTCAGATGACAGCAAGTCAGGTATTGATAAAACAATCAGGGTCAATGCCAATAACAACAGGGCACGTTATTAAAGAGTTCATATCAAATTCTGTCTCTGCATCTGTCTAAATACCAGGGGTGAGCTTATTGTGCTCCTCCTCTGAAATATTTTTTTTTTTTCTGATAAAGTTAATTTGAATCTGAATTTTGGGGTTTTTTTGTCACTTGGTTAAACCTTCATTTGCCTGTAGTGGCGTGTTGTTTGAATTGAGAATTGAAGACAGGCAGCAAGGTTTGGTTATCTATTGTTAATGCAGCAGTTAAAAAAACATAGCTTTCCCAAAAGTTGATGTAAAATACCTATAAGGCAATATTAAAAATGGAAAGAAATGTAGGAGTGCTAACTAACTATAACATTAGCAAAAGAAGCAAATAACTGTAAATATAAATGTACAGGGTTTTGGTTTTTTTTGGTGGGTTTTTTTTTTTTTTTTTTGAGCACTCTGCTAAGCAAAGTGTGGAGGCTGAAGAAGTTGCTTGTGGTTGTGAGTCAGGAGAAGCAGCTGTGTCCTGCAGCCAGGCTGCAGCCCCCTCTCCCCTTACATTCCGCTATGCAGCATGGGCACCTGCACCTGCTGCAAGCACAGCTCCTGCTTCAGCAAAGTGGGAAAAATAGATTTCACTGTCCCCAAACTATTCTGCTCGCCAATTGCCACCCGATATTGAAGATCCTGGTTGCCTGGGAAACATAACCGGGTGTTGCTGTGGAAACCCAGTATCACTGACCACCAGGTTTCCCTGCTGCAGGGCAAGGAGATGGGGACTTTCCATGTCTGTCTGTCCTAGCAGGTGACAGGACATGGCTTTGCCACTGGCGCTATCAATAAAGTTGCAAAACAGTGTTAATAGCTTCTACATTCACTTATTTAAGCCTTCTCTCCTGTTGACTTTTGGAGGGAAAAAAAAAAAAGAGGGTAATCCATTTAGGTAACAGATTAGAGGAAAGAGAGTAAGAGGAGGCATTTGTTTATTTATTTGCTTCAGAAAAGTTTCTAAGACTTTTTGTGCACAAATTACTTGGAAAAAATGAACTTGAAAGCCTCACTAAATGTACAATTTCAAATTGCATTAATGTAAGCTTTTTGAACTTAATATAGCCATTCCTTTGTTATTAATGTTCCTGTGTACTCAGTTGGCTTAAAATGTTCATCTCATAACGAACATATGCTGTCAGTAAAAGCAATAGCTGCTCCAGCATGCATTAACTCCTTGTTTCCAAGGCTCATGTCAAGTAGAAATGGCATTGACCATGTTTAACCCTGGTTCCATATTTTGGGGCAAAGGGGGTTAAGAGACATCTGAAATAGAATGTTGTAAATTCCTCAATGGCCTCTGCTGGCTTTGGAAACAGAGGGAGAATAGTGCAGTGGCTAATTTGTCTTTCTCTTTTAAGTAACAAATTGAAAAAAACCTATTACAGCTCACAGTGACATCAAGGAAATTATTATTATTATTATTATTATTAT
>NW_010289803.1:0-351 GCF_000700745.2 Antrostomus carolinensis
TGCCTCCACGCTGCTCAGCTTCCAGCCTTGGAGACACCAACCAGTGTCTCGCCTCGGGCAGAACAGCCCCGGTGCGGCTCTTCGTCCCTGACTTGACTCTCGACGTGCAGCTAGCAGGATCTTTTCTGATGCTTTTCAGCCACCCCATAACATCTCCATCCTCTGCTGTTCCAAGCGCTTACAGGGATCTCACTGAAGCATCGCTGCTTGTCTTGGGAAAGAAACCAAAGTGGAGGGTGCTGGGCTGCTGCTGGGCACGGGATGTCTGGGGCATCCTGCTCTCTCCAACTCCCTGAAAGGAGGGTGGAGAGAGGTGGGGGTGGGTCTGTTCGACCAAGAAACAAGTGACAG
>NW_010289803.1:364-2361 GCF_000700745.2 Antrostomus carolinensis
TTGCACCAAGGGCAGTTGAGATTGGATGTGAGGAAGAATTTCTTTGCTGAAAGGGTTCTGAGGCTTTGGAAGGGGTTACCCAGGGCAGTGGTGGAGTCCCCATCCCTGGAGGGATTGAAGAGTGGTGTAGACATAGTGCTGAGGGACATGGGTTAGTCGGGGACTTGTCAGTGTTGGGTTAATGGTTGGACTCGATGATCTGAAAGGGCTTTTCCAGTCGAGGCAATGCTGGGATTCTGGGATCCTTAGGGTGCCTGTGTGCCCGGGAGTGTCACAGTGTGTGTGGGCATCACCGTGGATCTGGGTTCATCACTGTATGTACATCCTGGCATGTAGCCATCGCTGGGGGGAGGGGGGGGGTTGGGGGACACTGGGTGTGGCCGCATGTGTCACCATGAGTGTGGCAGTAGGGGAGTGCAGCCCTGTGTGTGTGTGTGTGTTGTGGGATCACTGAGCACTTCCATTAGCCATTTATTTAACCTTGTTTTCGAGGTGGGTGAATTCCCTTCGCAGCGATGCGAAGCTTTATTGCTGCCAACCCATAAATCAGGGTTTCTCTCCTCTCCGATGCTGGAGGACTGTGGTGAGCAGCCCTCCCACTCCATGCCTGACCCTGTGCAGGGTGCCCTCCCCGCTCTGGGAGGGATAAGGGCTGGCAGGTGCCTCCTGCACCCCAGGGCAAGCTGGAAGGGGGTACTGGGACAACCCCCCCAAAATCTAGAGGCTTGGGCTGGAGGGGTGAGGCTGGGAAGAGCCCCTCATTGCAGAAGGGCTGATGAAGCCACAGCCACCCATGGGGCATGAGGTAGGCATGGGGCAGCTCCCCTCTGCCCAGCACCAGCAGTGCTCCCCAGTACAGCCAGTGCACCCCAAATGAATGGGGGGTGACTCCATTTGTGTTTCCTGACCTGAAGTGCAAGTGGGGGAGATGTCTCATCCCATGAAGAGAATCACTGATGCTCCCAGGGTGGAGGAGACTGGTTCACACGTTTGTAGGCAGCACCATTACCCAGAGAAGGCAAAGGTCTCCATGTTGGCAGAGCCCCTGGCAAGTGGGGAGACAACCCCACCATTCAGAATCCCAGCATTGCCTTTATTGGAAAAGCCCTTTCAGATCATCGAGTCCAACCATTAACCCAACACTGACAAGTCCCCAACTAACCCATGTCCCTCAGCACTATGTCTACACCATTCTTCAATCCCTCCAGGGATGGGGACTCCCCCACTGCCCTGGGCAACCCCTGCCAATGCCTCAGAACCCTTTCAGCAAAGAAATTCTTCCTCACATCCAATCTCAACTGCCCTTGGCACAACTTGAGGCCATTTCCTCTTGTCCTGTCACTTGGTCCTTGGTTGAACACACCCACCCCCACCTCTCTACACCCTCCTTTCAGGGAGTTGGAGAGAGCCAGAAGGTCTCCCCTCAGCCTCCTTTTCTCCAGGCTCAACAACCCCAGTTCCCTCAGCCATGAACTCATCACACTTGTGCTCCAGACCCTTCCCCAGCTCCGTTGCCCTTCTCTGGACACGGTCCAGCACCTCCATGTCCTTCTTGGAGTGAGGGGCCCAACACTGAACCCAGCACTCGAGGTGCAGCCTCACCAGTGCCCAGTCCAGGGGGAAAATATGTCCTCAGGGGCAAGGACAGCCACTACCCCATGGCACAGCCAGCAGCAAAATGGTGGTGGCTGGGGCAGGCAATGGTGCCTCGCTCCTTGGCAGGGCTGCCCCAGTGGTGCCTTCCAGGGAGTGGAAGGTGGCTCTGTTTCCAGCTCAGCAACCCACAGCGAGCTCCCATTTTCCACTTTGTTAGCCTTGCTGCTGGAGCAGCTGACAGTGCTGGGCACAGCTTCCCCAGCCATCTGGGGTGCAGGGTGGATTGCTGCTTCCATGGGACAAGAGCAGGAGAAGACCACAGCATGGTGAGCCCTGATATGTGGCAGGATTGCTCATCTTCAGTATGGGCACAGTGTCCTGGTTTTTAGCTGGGCCAGAGC
>NW_010289804.1:0-271 GCF_000700745.2 Antrostomus carolinensis
CATTCCCGAATGGAGGTTGGGGGAAGGCGTGTTTTTGCAGCAGCCCCCTCCTCTCCCTCCCCTCGCCCGTCACCGGAGCAGCTCTGGAAGGCGCCTGCCACATTCATCTCCAGGAAGGTGCGGAGCAAAAGCCTCCCGGGAGGAAGAGCTCCCTGGAGGGAACCAGGGACCCCGAGCAGCCTCAGGGCCAGCCTGCACCCCACTTTCCAGAGGAGCCATCCTGCCTGCAACCATGCCAATGCCCCTCGCCTGCTGCCGGGATGGGGAAGCC
>NW_010289805.1:0-23838 GCF_000700745.2 Antrostomus carolinensis
CGTGAGCTCCATCATGCTGCAAACAACTGAGCGCTGCGGGTTCTCACTCAGAAGCAGGTAAAGGCAGGGTGAGTCCTGCCAAGTCCTGCCAGCCATTGGGGGAGTGCTTACAGGTCTGCAGTCAGAGCAAGGGAGAAATGCACCACCTGAGAGGGTTGGAGGGGAGACACACACGAGTCAAAATACCTCAGTACAGCTGTGAGTGCTGCTCCAAGCACAGCAGAATTCCTTAACACACTGGGTCTCCAAGTAGGTGACTTCCCCAGGAGCAGTGTGCTGCTGCGTGTCTTGGGGTTGGATGGGGGACAGGGAAGGCGTTGGGGATTCTCAAGGACTTACTTGGATGCTTCTTTGCTTATTTTATTTTGCAAAATGGTGTGTGTTCACAGGCATGTACAGTGGTTCCAGCGCTAACCATAACGGTCCCTCACCAGGTATATTGCCGCCTCCTCATGACATCCCTTCAAGACACCATCCACTCGACTCCACGCTTTCCAGTCCACATCACCATCAGTCGCCGTTGGAGAGCAGCAGGGAAGGGTATGTGTGTGACACATGCTTGGCCTGTGTCTGGCATGATAATGATTAATTGTTTATTTTACTTTGCATGGATGCTGTTCAAATGAAAAACACTGGCCCAAACTAAGCAATTTTGTTTGGTTTAGAATTGTGGAATAATTTAGTTTTGAAGGGACCTCAGAAGGTCACGTCATCCATCCCCTGTGCAAGGCAGGGCAAGCTTTGACATTACTGTCAGGTTGTTCAGGGCTTTGGCCTCGTCTTCAGCAAAACACACTGAGATTTTTTTTTCCTCATAGCATTAAATTGCATTTAGATTTTCATTTTTTTTTCTTTAATTCCTCCTTGATGACTTGTTGTAGGTTTGGATAAGTGCAGAGAACTTTTCTCAGCTAAAATGTGAAATCTCTCAAAGGGTAAAAACCCAAACTATGACTCACTCAGGAATAAAGCAGTGTTTGCCTTAGCAAGACTTATTCTGTGTGAGAGCGGCGGGCTTTCTCACTTCCGTGCTCTCTGAGAAGCTTTTCTGTAATGCACCCTCAGCAGCAGGCATTAACCAGTAAGATCCCCCACAGGGAAGGGTGTATTATCACACTGATTGTACAGACAGCATCGCATGCTACAGCATCTGATTCTTCCAAAGCACTGTTTGCTCAAGGACCTTAACTGTCTTCTCAACAGTAAAGAATCTATAAGCCACAAAATTCTGCTTTCATCTTTTTGTTCAGATTTTTTCTGGGGGGCCTAAACTCAGGCAAATTAAACATCAAACTTACAGTTTTTCTTCCTAGCACTTTGGAGGGGGAGGGGACTCTGACTGTGCTTTACTGATAGGAGCTTGGCATACAGAGAGATTCAGATATTTTTTTTTCCCTAAAAATATGCTGGGGTTCTTTAGCAAATACAGCAATCAAACGTCGAGTGTTTCCATCCTAGTCCAGTGACTGACCCATCCCTTCTTTTATATGGGGAAAGGAAAGCCCAGAAAGTTTTTAATGGTATGCTTTAAGGAAAGGGCAGAGGCAGAGTGAATATGGCATGGAAAGGGCATGGTAAGGAATATTACACCCACAGTAGTTGAAGAACAATCTGATGGAGAAAATTCAATTAGGAACAAATTACTCCATTTTTTTTCTTCAGCTTCCATACTCAGTTCCTCCTCCAGCCACCTCTTCTGACCCACGCCAGTAGCAGGCACCAGTGTCCCCTCTCAGTGTTTGATGCATATCTGCCCATCACAGGAACAGACTTATCCTGTCCCTGTCACATAAGATGCCTGTGCCCAACCCTTCTCCTTCCCTGCCCTGCCACCCTCATTCCCAACCTTGTATGTCCTGTCAGCAGGCTCATGCCTGTGGCAGAGTCCTGGCCAACAGGAGGCACTGGACATGCTGATTTAGGTGGAATTTATACCAGGTAAAGATGAAGTTTTCTGTAGCAAAGGCGGCAGTGAGCACAAACAGGAGGAATGGAGACAGACAGTCCAAAATGAAGGTAATCCACGAGCTTCGCTGCTGAACAGGACTAGTTGAGCCTGGGGGAGTAGGATCCCTTCCTCTTACTGTTGCCCAGTGTGCTGCTCAGCTGTTTCGAGTTGGCTCCAGGACGAGCTTCCTAGGAGAGTGAAGGTAAAACATCCCTAACCTATGTAAGGATACACTATGGGAAGGATTTAACAGGCTGCCAGTAAGGTGTATTTGTTTCTAAGGCACTTCACATTGTGGTACCGTTAATAAGAAATGAAAGCAAAGATTTGACCAGAATGAGGGCAACAGGTTTCCAGTTTGAGGGGTCTGAAGCTCCCAGATGAATTCTCCTTGCTGCCCTTCATGTCTGCATTCCAGAGTACAGCACTTCTCTTTATCAGAAACACTCAGTGTCTCACTGAACTCCTTCTGCAGACATCTGAATCATTTGCTTAGGCCAAGTTCCCATCGGAACTGTCTCTGCTGCTTCGGGTTCTGGTGGAACAGGTTTGCTTTCTAAGAGGAGACAACGGTGCTGATTTATTATCTCAGTGCTTATTTACTTAAGTAATGTAAAGTCTTTGCAGAAGCACCACAGTTAATATCCTATGACAAAAGGTAAGAGGGACATGATAACAGATTTCTAACCATGAACCAAACATCAGGAATGGAGAGTAGAATGTATTTTTGAATAGTATTTTAAAACAGAGTATCTAGTTTCATGACATAACTACTTGGAATTTTTCAGCATCTGAAATACCATTTTCTAAACTCAAAATAATCTGTGTTCAGCTCATACCCAGTCCAGGATCCCTTTGCTGTATTTTAATTGTTTATGCTTACATTATTAATGACTGCTGAAACAAAGCCCATACATGACATTTTAATTACAAGCACAGAAACTTAGTGTGAATTAATAGTCCTTGAATTTCACTTAGCACAGTTTTGTTTAAAGTATTCATCTATTTAACTGGGCAAAATCACTTAATAATCTAATGCTTGGAGCCACTGAATTACAGAACTGTTACACCTTTGCCACTTCATAGCAGCATGCCATTACTCATATAAAAAATATGAGTAATATTTTATGTATTTGAATATATATAAAATATATATGGTTCACAATAGGAAAGAAACACCTAACACTGCCTTCCTTCATATTAACTGCTCCAGCTTTCTGGCACACATAGGACGTCTTGCCTCGTTTGTCAGCTGTCTCAGCATTCACGTTTAAGTAAATGCAAAGAATTTCTCTACTGTGAATCAGTACGATGACAAGGCTGGATTGCATAGTTTGTCTGTGGAATGAACCAAATGATTACTATCAAGAAATCTAATTACTGAGTCATCAAATGTACAAGATGCCAAAAACTACATGAGGTGGAGTACAAATAGTCTACTCTAGTTTGACATAAGATTCAGAATTTGATTTAAAGACCTTTTTTTTTTAAGTCCTATGTTATACCATCCTTTGCCAAAGTCAATACTGAGTGCAGCAGTCAATTTTCCCAAATGGTTTGCTAAGACATTTAAATAGTTTGACAAAATTATCTAATTCACTTGAAAATGTTCTAACAAAATCTGACTTCATTACCAAATGTATTTACACTGGCTTTGTACAATATGGAGAGTATTTTTTCAAATTCTAGTATGAAGTGTACTCTAGAGCAAAAAGTTTTACTTATATTGATATTAATTAAACTAAAAGTGTGTGACTGAGAAATACTCTGGCATCCAGAAAGTGGGCTTGTCATGATCCAGGCTTAAATATATATTTATTTTTTATTTCAGGTAGCAAAGGTTTATTTTAGCATTTCTTGTAGCATATGCCATGTATAATATCTAACTCGATTTCATTTTGCTCATTGCCAAAATAGTCTATTTTGATTTGCAGCAGAATGAAGACGGAAAAACAGCTTTTCATATTAAATCTTAGGTGGATGTTGCACTTGGCTTTCTTCTACTGTTTTTTTAGCTGTTATTATCTAAGTAATCTAAAAATGTACTTAGTTTCATTTGTAAACTATCTCTCTAAATTCCAGTTTAAAATATTTAGTGTGATAAATTATCAGCTTAAATGAACCTTATTTGACTAAAGTTAAGTGCGTGTGAGTGGTGGCACCAAGTTAGGGATTTGCACCAATTTAGCTTAATGACCTAACAAGGTCACTTTGTAGGATCTGAACACGGTCCCTCTATATGTGGCTGTGAGGCTCTCTGTCACTTGTGTCGCCCCTAACAAACAGCACTTATGTTCTCAAAAGAAGCTGGAGGTACTGACAAATAATAACTTGACTGGGAAGGTGATGTGTCTCCAAGGGAAAGTGAAACTTCTTTTTTTTTTAATTATTCCTGTGGTAATTTAGGTCATTTCTGCTCTGTAAACACAACAGTAAATGAAGAACTAGTGAGATTAAGAAATCTGTGATGTCCATAGGTGATGATTAATGAGAACCCTGAATCCAGCCTTGTGAGTATTTAATATAAAGGATTAAGTAGCAGGGTTAGAGGAAGGAGCTTAGGCAACTCTTTTGCCCGGGCTTCTCACCAGCTAATTGCAACCAGTTCAAACAGCGCTTCCCTTCTTGTTCAACCAGGGAACACTAGATCTGAAATTCCTGATATTTTTAAGTTGAAAACAAATATGCAGGATAAAATCTTGTGTGTTAGATTTTTATTTGCACTACTACCATGTTATACTTTGGCAATAAGAGATGGTAAGCCAGCTCCTACCCACGTTTCAGCCCTGTTGCCTACATTGCCAGGACACTGTCAGGTGCTTCCATTTCAAAGAAGAATCTTTCCTTCTCAGTGAGCTGTGGAGCTGTGAGAAGGGACCCCCAGCAACCCCACATCTCTGCTCTGGGGGATTGTTTTTGCCTTCAGTTTTGCTGGTAGATGATGATGGCACACAGAGGGTTAGGTGGGTGCTTGCTCATCAGATGCGACCAGACTCAAATTGTTTCCCTGTTGACTGTTTCTGGGTAAGATTTAAGGAATTGCCCTAAAACCAGTAAAAGAAACAGGGGACATTCTTTTCAATAGCTTGTGCTCTGTCCTTTAACTGCCAGAATCCATGGCCAGATAGGAAACATTTGCGTATCTAATTCTCATTGCTTTCAGTGACAATTAGATATCTACTTATGTCTAATTTTGATTAAAGTTTGTGAGCTCACATAAATAAATTGAGTAGTAACTGGCATGTTACTAGAATCTTTGTAGGAAACAAACTTTTACTCTCCAGAAGTACTCTGGAGAACTACGTACCTACACTGTTTTTATAACAGTGCCTAGGACCAAGGAGATCCATCATTCATTCACTGTGGATTCCACTGGAGAATACTCTTCATTTATAATAGAATACACAAGTCAGTGTTTTAGTCTTTCTTTCAAAAGCCCTAAAACCAATAACAAGAAACAGATATCTCTGACAGCTGAAAACATTTTCAATGGAGGAAGCCAAGAACCCATCATAATTTATCTCAGTGTTATGGATCTAAGCACGCAAAAGGGGCATCAGTACATCTGTCCAAAGAAAGAACAATGTACAGGTGCGGAGCTGAGGTTCATGTAACAAAGAAAATCAGTAATTAAAAGCATCTGGTTTCAAATCCCAAGTCATTTATCTCATTGTAGAAAATGTGATCAGAATTCATTTATAATCGTGTCCAGATAGGCTTATACAGTTTTCCCCCCCTTAAAGCAAAATTAGCATTAGCATAGGCTTACTTCTATAATACATGGTTAAGAGTAACTTTGTGGTTGATCATGGGATAAAGTATTGTTTGACCATGAGCAGAAATAGGTGGGCATGTGTTTCACTTGTGTTTCTAAAAGGGCTGGATTGACATTCATTAGAGAGCCTTCATCAGCACATCTCAAAGTGAGTGCTGTACTGCCTGCCCAGAAGAGACACTGTAAGCAAAACAATCTTGGAGTAAGAAATAAGTTACAGGAGAAGCGGGGAGGTTAAAGGAGTTGGTCAGAGTAACTCAGGAACCATTTAAGATGGATTCAAGCACAGTTCTTCTGCATTATGTTAATGATTTTAGCCATTACTGGTTTTACCTCTAGTTAAATATACACCTACCATCTGTAAAGCTGATTTTTTTCTTTTTTTCTTTCAAATTTTTTATTTTGTTTCTTCAGCGAAACTTCTACAGTTACATGCAAACCATATATGCCAAACACAATAATTTATCACGGTATAACAGATGATTAAGTTATTATAACATCTCCCACTATTTGGTGTAGTGCCTTTTAGACTGTAAACATGAAGAAGGCAGGCATCAGCTACCTGCACAGAATCTATCTGCACCTGGAAGCATCTTGCTGCATACTTGCCAGAGAATAATGACCTTAAATAACTAAAATAAGATAGATCAGTCAAGCATGCAGTACATGCTGGATAACATTGAGTAGACAGTATCTGTGTTTGATTGCATGTCTTTGTAATTGACTTCCTGGCAATCACTTGAAACCAAGGCAGTGCTCTTTATTTAAATATGTTTTGATATTTTTTTGACCACATTAATTTTTTTTTACTTTTGAAATATATTTTCCTGCTAGGTTGTTAGCAAGAGGAAGTTTTCAAATTTCTCTTCCACTGTAGTTACTCATCAGCTTCATTTCAAAGATTATTGAACAAACCCTTATAAATAAACATCTCTTTTAGATTGGCACAGTTCCCGTATGATTTCTGTGATTAGGTGCTCTGCAGAAATTGCACATATCAGGTCAGAACAATTGCAGAGATACTAATTTAACATAGAAAAAACATGTTTGTGTATATGTGTGACTTTGTGTAGGTAATGAAATGCATTACAAAATACTGGGTTATCTTTTATGCCCAACTGAGACTTGCACGTGTATTTGTTAGAAAAGATTGTGAGTATTTCAGTAAGTCACCCTGTACCTGAAGAGAAGGCCCCCACAGAAACCTCTGAGCGTACCAGGAATGAGTCCGGACTCCTCTGGCTCCTCTGTAATCTTCAACCTGAAGCTGTTTTTGTATCACTGGTTTTGGTATTTTTAAAAATATCCTGAAGCAATTAAATGACCTAAAACTCTTCAGTCACATTAAAGGTCCTGTGGATAGTGTTCTCCATCAAGTTTATGAGACCCTCTTACTCCTTATAGCTATCTCCTGCACTCATTGTACAGGCACTTGACGCTGCTCGGAGTGTGGTGAGTGAAGACGCAGAATGGGATTAAGGAAGTATTCTGAATTAAAAATAGTATCTGTATTTATCTAGAAGCAAGGAAAAGGCTGACATTGCCTCAGTCTACTTTAAACATGTCACACACCAAGGTGTGTCACACACAGAGGTGTGTCACACACGGCATTAGCAGCAGAGCCCAGAATACAGCCTGAGTCTCTTCACAGCAGACAGCTACTCCAGCTGGCCACCGGCACAGCGAGGAAACAGGCACACGGTGTCGTGCCTCACAGTCACAGAGCAGAGACCTTGTAAGAAGGGTGGCGTGCAGTGAAGGATTTATTATATATCAGGGAGAGGGGGGGAGGAGGAGAAAGGAAGAAGGAGAGAGAGAAGGAAAAGATTCCTTGCATTCCAGAAACGTAGCCAGAGGCACCTGGCAGTGATTAGTGCAAAGGTTCACCCAACTTCAGATAGAGTCCATCTTAAAAAAAAATGAACGGTGTAACTGTTTCCTGAGCATGTGCTGACAGAAATTCCCCTAGGGCAAGACCCAGAACAGAAACACGTGGCAAGAGATTGGGCGCTATCCAGAGACCAGATTAGCAGAGCTTTACACATCATTTTTAATATTATGGGAAGAGATGAAAATCAGTGTTAACTTTTTCTTTTCCATTAAAAAAAAAAATAAAAATCTCCTAGTCCTGGAGCTGAACTGGACTTTCTCACAATATAAGTAACTACAATGCTTGGGGGAGAGATTTTATGAATGAAATGGTTGGCATGCTGCATTTCATGGTAGAACCTGGTTTCATGGAAAAAATCTCAGTTTTTGTAACTTGTTGCAATACTGTGTGAGTCACTTACAACATGCTTTGCTTTGTACCTCTCACTCTCACTCTGGTGCTTTATTTTATCCTTTTCTTCATATTAATATGAGTGAAACATAATTCCCAAAGTCAAGATTCTTTGATATGGCGATGTGCTATGCATAAGAACTGTATTACAGAATGGGCTTATAACCCAAAATATACAGAAAAGTATTTGAGATAAAGGACAGATGTTTTTCAGTCTGGATTTGGTCCCGTTTCCACTGAACTCAATGGGATATGGGTTGAGGTTCTTTGTTTAGCTGAGGAATCTGCCAATCAAACCATCACATCATAAAAAAAAACCAACAACCCAGACAGTTTTCATATTGGAAACATCCCTATCTTAGATATTTCTATTTTGTGGTTACATTTCATTCCCACTTATTATACAAGAATCTTAGTTTGCATTTATTTTCATTATTTTTCAATTCAATTCAATATTTACTAATTAAGTATACTGTGTGTAGTTTTTGGCAGTCAAGAGATGATGAGCTAGATCATAAAAAAGCTCATCTTAAAACAGCTCAAAATCCGGCTTTACAATTTTTACTCCTGTGTTAGTTTGTCCAGGAACTGCTTTTGAACAAAGACTAGCTAAAGCAAAGCGTAAAATTATTTCTTACTCAGGCTAAGTACTGTGGATGAATACAGACAACCTGTATCTTGACATCTTGACAGAAAGCTCAGAAAAATCAATGTCAGTATATATTTATTTTTTGGTTCTTTATGTTGCAGTAATATTGGAACAAGACATTTGATTCGCATTGTGAAAATACATAAATTCTTACAGACCACTGCCTACTTGGGGAGGCTAAAACTGCAGAACTGGAGGCAGGGTAAATAATTCTAAAACAAGAGAATGGCACTTGTATCCTGTTAGGTGTCTTTTTTACAAATCACTGCTAAATCATGGCACACCTAGATAGTTCCTTCACATATGCCTTACAATTTAATATGAACATTCACAACCTAAAATATATTGTTAAAACATGATCATAAGAAAATTTATGTCGAAGTCTTTCTGGGATTTCTGTTTGAGATTCTTAAAGGTTTGCACTTTACAAAACAGAAGGCAGACTAATATATTCTATGTTTTGATTTTCATTTTTTAAAAATCCTTCTGTTAAGATCCAGATTTCAGTGAGTTCCCACTGATGTGAGTGACAAATGTTTTGCAGTGGAGGTAAGGAATTGGCTCCTTGTCTGTATCTAACATTTGGTTTAATGACCCTTCATGAGCAGTATCCCATCTGACTCCAAGAGCTTCCCTGAGGACGGGCTGTGAAGCTGAGTATTTTAAGACCGTGCTTAGCATGGCACAGAAATGTGCTCAGTATCATCAACCAGGGATGATGTCAAGTTAGGATCAGTTCTTCCAATAGTTTTCTGTCAGTTGTGTGGATGAAGGTATTACATAAACAAGATTTTTCTGATTAGTCCTTTTACTTAATTGTCTACTGATGCATCCTCAGGAGAGGAATGCATTAGCTTTACGATTCCACCTGAAATCATAGGTCCCTCAAGACTGGTATTATGTCTCCAGCGCCATCCTACACGTGGTGCTTCAAAGGCAATTTGAAAAAAACCAAACCCACAATACCTGGTCAATCATACGAAGCTGTATGATGAGCGAAGAGAGAGAATTTCTCTCTGAATCCTTGGGCGATCAGTTTACATCCTGAAGCACAAGATTTGATTACCCCTCGCTTAGCATGGAAATGTTGGTTTTGGCCATTAAATTATTCAGTCCCATTTTAAAAAAGTAGGTATTTTGTTTGATTCTGTGACTTCCTGTGGCTATGAATGCCACAGGCCAGGGCATGCTGTGTGAGCAAAACGTTCCTTTTGTTTTAAGCTGGCCTGCTTCTCTCTGTGGTGCGTGCCCTGTTGCTCCCATGTCTTGGACAGCGTGGAGAGGAGGCTGGCTCCTCCACTGCACCCTTGCTATCTGAAAAATTGCATTTTAAATTCTCTTCTTTCAGTGGCATGCTTCTAGTTTTGGCAGTTTTACTTTGTAAGAAAACCCTGTCTTACTATTCTAGTATATCTTCAGCTGTTTTTAACTCCCACGATAACTTAATGCATCAAAACTGAACTGGTTTTACCACTCTGCAATATATGGTCATTAATAAGAAGATTCTCACTGAATCCAACTGTGTTGTTCACTTTCTGTTATTATCACTGCTCAAGAAAGTTCCACATCATTCCTACAACACTGCTGTTCCTGAAAGGTACTGTAAGTTCAAATCCAGGAATGCAGACTCCTGGTGCGTACTGTCCCTCTCCATATGACAGGGACTGAGAAGCACCCACTGTCATTAGGTCTGAAGTCACAAAAATGGATCTGAAAAAGCTTCCAGATTCAGATTTTTCAAAGGTGAAAAAGCTTTCCTACTTGCATCATCTATTACATACGGCAAAGTTTTTAGCAATAGCAGTTTCATCAGGAGGCAACTGGAAATCTGCTGAATTCAGAGAGGGCTTGCTAGTAATTTCATTAAATGCATGGTTCACAGGTTACCTTTCACATAAGGAACATACAGAGGTTTCTGATAATGGAGTAGGAAAAGCCTTGCAGTGGGTTAATTTGTTGTTTGAGTTACTAATTGTTTTACCATCGAGCATCCTTGGAAGACAGGGTAGAATATATCGACAGACGACATCAGCAGTGCAGGCGATCTGTAAGAACTGTTGATTCTCCTTAGCTTTGTCACAAGGTTAGGGAGACAGCAAAAAGATTTATGCTTCTGAACAGAAAGATTCTGTACAGCCAGGAGTTCTCAATTTTAATGAATTAAGGAAGGATAAGGATTTTTTTTATGTGTGTGAAAGTATTTTTTAATATATATCTCTATATAGCTATATGTAGGCACAGATACATATTAAAAGGCCCCAAAAGGACCTGCAAATTTACTGAATTATACAAGTTACAATTAAAGTAAAATATATGGTATATATTTATTATTAATATCCAAACCAAAGCAAACTGTGGTTGTAGTACAGTATTAACAGGAAATGTCAAGGCTATTAGTTATTGAAACATACATGCCTGAGCTACTGCCTGGGAATTTTTAGTGTATCCAGCTGAGTTCCTGGTGTAAGTAGTTTCGTGTTTCTTCTGCCACACTGAAGGCATCTCCTTTTCAGCTCTTTTCTGTTGCTCATGCATTATCTATTTAATTTGTAACAGGAATTACTCCTCTTCTCTTTAAAGAACCTGAGTATCACAGCAACCTAATTAGTAGCCAAATATTCAGGAGAGAATTGAAAACAGGGCACTGGGAACAGGACAGTTAGCTGATGAAAAAACCCTCCTTGAGTGTGCCAGAGCACATGCAGACAGACACACAAAAACATTTTAGGGACCAGCTGAAGCTGTAGGCATTGTGATGAATATTTTAAGGAGACAAATCCCAGTGTTGGTCACTTGTGCTAATATAGCCAGATTTTTCTGCTGAGCAAAGTTCTTTCCTAGCTAAAAACTGTGCCTTAACTTATGGGAAACATGTTAAAGTCCCTGTCTGGGAGCGGCTGAGCAGATTTTAGTGACCTGCTCAACTGTATGGCATGGTCTTCAGGCAGAGCAGGCAGCGATGGTCAGATGTTACAGGGAGCTCTGCGGGTTTGGGCTCAGTTCCTGTGCTGCAGTAGTTCCCAGGGTGCTGGCTGCCCGCAGAGAGCTGTTTGCTGAGCTCCAGCGCCCGGACAGCCCTGCGAGCGGGAGCCATGAGCTGGCGGCTCTGCCCGGCCACTCACCTCACCCAGGGCCCCGCACACCTCCTGCCCACCTGCCCCGCATGGGGAATCTCACCTGCTCCTCACCAGTCATTTCCAAGCTCTGAGGCACAAATGCTGTCGGAACTGTTGGGCTCACACACAGCAAAAACAGGAATGCAAAAGAGTGTGAATGGGGAGAGGCACTGCTTTAAAAATAACAATAAGAACTGTTAAATTCTTCTCACATGGCTAGGGTTTAAATAGCCTCTGGGAGTAGTTAAACTGGGTAGGGAAGCAGGGATTTTCAGTATTCCCACAGCTGGACACCTTAAATGTACCATTTTTATTTGACATGCAACATATTTGCGTAGAATTTAAAAATGGGATTACTCGAGCATCCTAACAAAGCTCTCGCCAGAGAGCAGCCCGGCAGGTCTCTATGGGGTGCTGCATTTCCCAGCAGTAGCCAGGACGAGACATTTCGAGAGAAGGCAGAGGAAACCCAACACAGGCAGTTGCAGAGCACTCGCTCACCAGAAGTATTTTCCTCCCTCATTCAGAGTGGTTTCTGCCTCATCCAGGCCTTGGAGTTTTTAGTACATCTTTTGTTTCTCTTTTAAATGTGTGTGTGGTCATTATCCATATAAATGTCACTATCATGATCTCTTTTAGCTATTATCTTTCCAATGAAAACAACTGCAATCTTTTTAATCTCCTTTCAGATAGAAGCATTTCCAGGCTTGCAATAGCATTTCTGGCATGTGGAGGACAATGTCTCCATGTGTGCCGTTCGGAGGGGCTGCTGACCCTTCTGTAATTTGTGGCTGTGCTTTGCCAGCCTCCCTTGCAGCCTCGGAAGAGACCATAGCCAAGGCTTTTCTGCAGGTCCCAGCAGATAACGTCAGCCCACCTTCATGCGACAGTTCACCACAGACACGCAGTTGAGAGCATTTGCAGAAGACACAGCTTGTAACTGAGCTGCACGACAGCTCATTTGTATTAAACTGCTTCTCTACGGAGACCTCTGAGGAAAACTACAGCTGCATGGGAGCTGACCTTAGCGTTTAGCTGCTTCTTAGCAAATAAACCTGGTTATTTTCCCTCGAGCATCTGCTCCCAGCAGTTCAGACAGCAGAGAGCATTTTCTCTCTGTGACCTGAAGAGGACACAGGTGGCCCCTGCATTCCCCACAGTCACACAGTCCGAGGCCCTTTTTCACCATCTCTGCAGCCCCCGGCCTTGACCCTCAGGTAGGGCAAAGGCTGTCTCAGCTCTATTGCTGAGCTCTTTTTAATATGCACTTAAAACAAAACACAGGTAAGATCTTTTTTCTTCGCATGTTGGCTCTTAAAATTTGGCTTTAGTCCTCTTTATTTTACATGTTGCTGGTCATTGCTCATTGGGCACGGTGTTACCTTTCTCACTAAAAAATTATTTTCCAGTTCTTACTTATTTGGCTGGAAAATATCCTTCACCCATTTAACAATACTGGTTTATTTCTTCAGTTTAGTTGGGGGATATTCAGAGTCTCTGTGGTTTGTATTATATCCCTTATTTTCCTGCTTTGGGAGATGGAATTATTTCAGCATAGGATGGGCTTTGACTGGTTGATTTATTTAAGCCCCTTTTAATAGAGCGTCACTGTGACAGCTTTTGGCAGTGTTCCTCTGCCTCTCGTGTTAAATTTGATTAAGCTGTTGTCACCATTAATTCACAGTTCATCTATATTTACCTCCTGAACGCTCCCATGTAGTGCTCAGCCCTAAGTCAAGCATAGCCTCGCTCCCCACGTTTAATCCTGACTGCTCCAAGAAGCAGTGGTGTAAACTGGTGAGGAACTGCTATTGCGAATCGTGCTTTGCGGCGTCTGAAGGGCTTGTGCAGCGGTAGAGGAAGACATCAGTGATAGGTTCAATTTGGTTTTTAGTTGATTCTTTGTAAGCCTGCAATGGTTTTTGCTCAGTATTTTTTTCCCAGCTAGGTGACATATATTATAACCTGCAGGGGTGTTTTTATTTCTACGCCTCAGGACTTGTAGCTGTGAGGTTTTAGCAGGGTGGCTCTCAAACAGACAGGTGGGGTTTTTGGCATCTGAAGGTTCTAGTGCTGCTCAAAGAGCTGGTTCTTAAGTTTAGCAAAAGCTCCAGAGGCAGCAGGGAGTATATGGTGAACATATGGTCCACGCAGCCCGCACATTTGGCAGTGTAACACTGGGCTATAGAGCAAAGGCCATTTGTCAGAGCTACCACAGGAGGGTAGGAGATGCAGCTTCTACCTGTTTACTCATTGATAGGGTTAGTTTAATGCTGCTCTAAAAGAGTCTTGTAAGTGAATAGCCACGTTGCGGTCCCTTCTGCAGCCTGCCATCTTTCAGGCTGTCAATGGCCAAAAGACAGTTCTCTGGCGGGGGGCTCGTCCCTCCTGGGCCAGCTGCTGTACTAGCCCTTGGTGGGACGGTCACATTGTGGCAGGGAGGAAGCACTGAAGCTTCTCTGCTGCACTGGGGACAGAGGATGCCTGGGGACTGAATGAAGTGGCTTAGTGAGGCTCTCCCTCAGCTACTGCATCTCCTTGTGGGAGTCTTGGGTCAGGGTCTGCTCCCTGAGCAGGACCACCCCAGAGCTCCTGTGCTGGCCTGTGTCCCAGACATCTCGGGGAATTTTCCATCTCTCAGGTACAACCCCTTCTCAGTCTCCCACTGAGCAGTGCCGCCACAAGCAAACACTTACTCAGGCTTTTTCTTTGAAAGGACGGTACTGTCTGTTGCAGTTAAAGCTGTATTTCCAAGTCTAAAAAATCCTTCATGAGGAATAAGTGAAACGAGTGGCTTTTCTTTGTCTTGGCTGAAACTTGGGTGTGAAGCTTTGCCCCATTACAACTACGAAGGCACTTAAACAATTTACTTGCATTTACTCACTCTTAACTACATTACTCAGCTGTTTTCTGGACATGTATCTCAGGTCACAAAATGTTAAATTAAAACTGAGCTGTGTCTAAGTTGTGTATTGAGGAGCAGTGTCACTTTGATCCTGTGATTATGGCTAGTACAGAAAGTCAGTTGAAGGAGCAGAAATCTTTCCTAACTCCCTTTCCTCCCGATGAATACCTGGAAGCAGCACTGCATTGTTAGCTGGTTTTTTCCTACAATATAATTTGTACCCACAAAATGAACATTTCTCTAGTTTGCCCGTGATGGAAATAGGGCCTTTCTAGTCTTCCATTTTCCCATATTGTGATGTGATATGTGAAGTTTTTTCTGTATTTTCTTTTTCTAGGCTTGCTCCCAACATAATCTCTCCACTTGTCAGCCCCCTGAAAGCATTAGTTCCACCTTCCCTCTTGCAGAAACACGGCTCTCCATCATCACACAGCCAGTCACCAAATGGGCAGCAATTTTCTGGAATACCAAATAAACCATATGCTCAGTTTCAAAACCAGTCTGTACAGCAGGGATCTCAAGGTAACTCTTCCCTCTTTTTTTTTTTTCCCTTCTTTTTTAAACTTTCCTAATTCCTTGCTGGGGAGAAATAATTTATTTCTGTTTTTGCATTTTTGGCCAATACTGCCTTATTAAGGGACTGACAGCGTTTCAATGGGAACTCCTGTTTTTTAAGTGGCTTGATAAACATACAGAGTAAAATCTTCACACCAGTTATTGTTGTGATATGTTTTCATAATGGGGAAAGCTATCACAACAGCAGATTTCTTGCATTTATTCAGGTTTTTTAGGATATATTTTCAAAACAGGTCCTTACAAGAATAAGTCGTGCCCCCAAATAACTTGAAATAGCTTCTTCATTTAAAGATGAAGTGAATATTTAGCCCAGACTCACTCCTTGATTGTCAACAAAGGACTGCTCTCACCATGCAGTGGATGGCTGCTAGCTATGCACCTCACCTGACGGGTCATCCAGCCTTCCAGCTTGGAGAGCATCACCCTGCCAAAGCAGGAGCCATCGAGTCCCAAAATACAAGGGCAGAAGCCCACCTTGGCAATGTCCTGCCCAGCCCACTGATAATGATGCACTAGACGTGAGCTTAGACAAAGAAAAAATAATGTTGCTATTTATTATTTGGAAGTTTGGCATCTTTGTTATTTTATATAATAATATGCAAACATATTCTGTACAACTAGAGTGCCAGTGTGATGAGAGGACAGGAATGGGAGCAGCTAAGCAGCTGTCTCACTGCTTAATTTAAAACATTTTTTGTTCTGAATTACCCAGCCTTTTTAATCAGGAGCTTATTTACCTATTCTGGAATTCTGCTGTGGGAACTAATTAATGTTTCTGCAATTTTTGACATATAAATTAGCAAGAGATATTATTATCACAGATTCTTCCAGTTACAGGAGCTTGCATATTTAAGAAATATGTTATATAATCCAGATGGTATGCTGCTTAAGTGTGGTAAATATTCACAGTAAAGAAGTGTGCAGGACATGTGTCTGGTTGCAAGTATAACCAAGCCTGTAAGTTTATACAGGCAGATAACCAGCTTTTGAAACTCGTTTCACAGCTGCACTGTCATTTGTATAAGGTCATTTTTGGCTGGTGAAGTATCACATGTGATCTCTTTACCAGTGGGCAAAATAGGAGGTTTGCTTTCTCTCAGTTTATGCCAAGGCAAGGTCTGAAACAGGAGCTGAACACAAACTCAGTGAGCAGTTCACAGCTGTAACGGGGTTCAGTAACCCAACAGTTCCTCTGCCCTTCGTTCTCTGAGGAGTATTTTCACTCTTTGGTTGGACTGACTTAGTCTGAAAAGTTAAAGTGCATTATATTAAATGATTTGTGCTGAAGGAAAAACTAACTCAACCTGATGCTCAACAGATTATTCAATTTAAAAAGATTAACTCTGTAAGGGAAAAGTGGCAGATTTATGATAGCATATAATGATATATGATTATGTTACTATAATGAGCTAAATAACTACAAACCACAAGAGGAAAGTTTAGCAGCTCATTACTATGGCAGAAACAAATGCATAGACAGAACAAGTTTTGAACCACTTAAATAAATTGACTTTATTCCTTAAGAAAACCACATTTCCTTTTGAATGAATTGTTGCTTTCTAAGTGTTATGTCGTGTGGTTTTGAAAAAGCAATAATTTTCCACTTTGGCCAAATGCTGAAGTATTATTATGAATTCATTATGGAAATGGTCATTCAAAAATCAATTTTGATTAGCAGCCTTTGAACTCAATTGATCTGTAACCTGTACTTTGCTGTACTTGCTCTATGTCTTTTTTGCATCTCAGTTCATTAACAGCACATTTTTCTAATGTAATTTATGGTAATTTAGGAGTTTCAAATTTTTGCCGAAAAAAGGGATAATAAAGTATAGCTGTAGAACTAGGCAGCTGTATAGGAGCTTATAGTGGATGTGAGATTGTTAGACGACAGCAAGCTTTCTCAAGCTGGTAGCAGGAATACTGATAATGAAAGAATAAGCTGACATTATTTATATGTTTAAACCTAGTTGCAGCAAGATCACATGGAAATTATTACATGCTGAAAGAATTTGGCAGGCAATGGAATCCTGTAGTTATTTAAACCTGACATGATTTCTTGTCAGAAATTTTATGGAATTTGAAAAGCTGAGATTTATTTGCACATACATGTAAATGACATGACATAACAAGATGGCATTTAATAGTCATATTCCAATTATTTGCTTATTACATCATTCATTTTAAAGCTGCTTGAAGTTTTCTAGGCTGTGCCTTAGAGAAACAGAGGTAGCCAGTGCGCTGTGTGAAGTGGCTAACTGCAGCTTTTCTGTCACAAATTATTTCAAAGCAAAATTTTAACTAAATGTTATGTTTGGAACTCAGTTTATTCCTTTATTAACTGTTACATTTCTACATCTACTGTACATAAAATATTTAATAGTGATCATTTAAACTGACAGGGCATTTAGTAAATTCTTCACTTGAAAATTAACCTCAGAAAATTTTTGCTTTAAATCAAAAGTGAAGGAAAACCTGAAATCCATGTGGAAAAAGAAATATTGGTGAAACACTGGTTGCCAAATTGGTACTCCACTATTGCTCTCCTAGAAGGCTCAGGGATGTTTGCAGCAGACAAGCCCTCTTGCTTACTTCATATTTTAAGCACTGAAGGGAGTCTTTTTTAAGAACTTGTAAAAAATGTTCCATGTTTATTTCACTCTAATCAACCTTCTGTGGTTGCTAATTGAACCATTGATTACAGGATTTTAATCATATCTTAATTCCTAATACTTTATTTGTAGAGCATTTTAAAAAAACCTAAAGGAACCAAAACTAAATGTCATTAACAAAAAGCTCCTTTGTTTCATACTGCACGTTTAAAAAATGTATAAATGCAATAAAGCTCTGACTTGTATTGCATATGCAAATCAAACATTGTATTGCCTGCAAGCAACAAGTGTCATTTCCTGTAGTTGTGTAAAATGAGTGACACCTTATCTGGCAAGAGCACCTGTTGTTACAAAAGTCTGTGTGGTTGCTTTGACTCACACAGCCTTTCCATCTCTTGTCTAATGACTTTGGGTTTTGGGAACACTCAGCATTTAAACAAGCTGGCAGTTTTCCCTTTTTAATAGTGTAAAAGATGTGTGAGGCTCAGATCCTCTGGAACAGACTGACTGGCCTCTTGAGCCATGCCAGGCTACTGAAGGTCACCAGCAAGAGCCACCTACTAGGTACCAAAATCCCTCTCCACCTGTCCCTCTGAAGCAGCAGGTAGGACTATAGGAAGTGTGTTCAAAATAATGAAAAAAAATCTTACTGACATAGCAACTCACTGATCCCTCAGTCCTTCAGCCTGGAGGTACACAATTTCAATCCCTCCCAAGACTTATTTCTGCCTTCCAGGGCTGCCATTCAGCTGGCTACATTTCAAAATACAGCTTTTAATAATGCAAGCACAATTCTTCCTATCCAGGTGTTGTTTCATGCCCAGTTTAAGTGCAGGAAACATCACCAACTTCTTCCTAGACATCCTAGTAGTGGAACTCCAGATCAGGTTCACCAGCTGCAACTGCAGCTCTTTAGTGTCTGAGATGTAAGGCCAGAGTCCTCCTGAATAAACCACGGCCACTGTCACTCCCCATGACACCTCCGTGCAGTCACACATTCTGAAGATGAGTCATGTAAACACACACAAGACAGACAAGTGCTAGCTGACAGGTCTCCAACCAGGCAGTGAACTGTCTGCTGTAAAATCCCTGCGTAAGCGGTAAAGCCAGCACTGACTCAGTAACCTCAGTGCTCTTGTCTATGCAGAAAAGCTGTCTTTAGTCTTTTGCAATTGCAAAAACTCTTGGGAGTCTCTTTCTCCTTCACCTTTCATCCTCAAGGAGCAGCCACCTGCCTTTAAGTCCACTCCTCCATAGCCATCCCCGTGCCCTTTCCCACGCGCACAGAATGGCTTCCATAGAGCCTCAGCCCTTTCTTACAGGGTCCCACTGTCTCATCGTTTCCATGAAGCTAATGAAAAAGGAAGAAAGCTTCTGTTATACTGCTCAGGTCAGAAGGGTTAAAAGTCCCATTTTTAGTGTCATGGTTTATTTTACCTGACCAGTGTTCTTCCTGCAACCTTTCCCTGCCTTACTCTTTTTAGTTTGCTACCTGCATTTATCACAGCTGCAAGCACGTTAGAACAGGAATGGTGTATTTCTCTGTATGCGCTTTGGGAAGCGCTGAGCAGAAATTTGGTCCTGGTGAATACACCAGTGCAATAACACCAGTGTTTTCCTACACTGTGTCTCTTCATTGGACAGTTCCAGTAACACTTTTTGTGCTGCCTTTTCAGATTATCATGCAGTGATGTTGAAAGATAGATATCTGAGAGGAGAATTTGATTGCTTATGGCAGTTCTTTTCCAGACTTCTGAGTCTGAGGCAGTTCTCTGCCTCAGGTATTTTTTCCTGAGCAGCTAGACAGTGTAACTTAAAACGCTTCAAAAGAAACCCTTACCCACAAGTCCTGAGAACACCCTGGATCCAACTAGTTTCAATCCAGTTCTGTCATGCTTGGCTGTTCTCTGATTTTCTAAGCCACTGTGCCAGCCCTGTAGATCATAAAGATATTTAATTGATTTAACAAAGGCAAGCCTGGGAGCATGACGAAAGGGCAGCAATTACAGAGACAGAGAAAATACACGTCATGCCTTCCCCAGAAGTGATGTGTATAGCAGACATCCTGGAAAAGGTTCAGTTTTCTCTAGCAGTACGTGTAAGTGCTCTCTGCAACCAGTTACACCTCATCTGAAGCCAACTGTCTCATTTTCTTTTTCACTGGTCATCTCAAAAGGGTGTATTTTTAGAAGGCTTACAGCAAGGAGTTCATGTTTTCTAAACAGAAAAGTCAGGATAATTATCAAAAGCCAATCAATAAAGCACTGTACCTAAAACCACATCAAAATATGGCTTTGCTACCTCTCATAAGAGCTCTTTGGTTTTTTGAGCCAAACTCTCCAGGCAGTAAATAGATGTGGCTGTCTATTTATTCCAAGGAAGGACACGCATCATTTAATACTCAGCTTTTCAAATTTCTGGGCCTTCTTCAACATAGCAGCAAATATGAACAGCTTTGGTACAGTGTGCATAGTGCCTTTATCTAATATAGTCGTCCATTAGTACTTCACCAGTCATGGATATCAACCATTTAGGTATTTTGTGGTGAAGGATCATAGGTTCTAAAGAAATGCATCATCTAATCCTTGCAGATTCTGCCAAAACACATATTAAACTGCGAAACTTCAGAGCAAATCTTTCAGCACTTGATGAGTTCATTGCATTTCTACTGAAGAATTGCCTCACTTAGCCTTATTTATTACCACCTTAGAAAAACATGACCAGAATGAACAGACAGACCCTGAGCTTTGCCTGATACTATCTACTTGGTCAAACTTTGGTAGTAAAGGAAAAAGGTAGAAAAAAACCCAAGAGATCTTTC
Source organism: Antrostomus carolinensis (assembly GCF_000700745.2). Classification (NCBI taxonomy): domain Eukaryota; kingdom Metazoa; phylum Chordata; class Aves; order Caprimulgiformes; family Caprimulgidae; genus Antrostomus; species Antrostomus carolinensis. The sequence continues at coordinate 20,681 of NW_010289805.1, forward strand.
TTAGCAGGAAAAAGCTTATACACGGCGTGATTTGTGAGGGACAAGTTCCACCCAGTGCAGCACCCAGGTGCTCTGGCGATAGGCACAGGTATTTCCTTTCCAAACAAACAGACTGAAGAGCTGCACAACTGGCCCAGCAAGTCGAGTCTCCCCTGGTGAGGGGAGCTGTGCTGACGTCTGTCAGCTCAGGGTCTGCTGATGTCTGCGTTTGACTGAACCACCTGGAGCTTTTGCAGTAGTTCCTTAGGAAATGTTTCAGTCTGAGTAAGGCTGAGGGAAGAAAGACAACAAAGACAACAGCTCCGTATTTGTCTGGCAGTTAGAGGAAAATCCTGATGCCATTTTACTGACTTTAAACCTGACTTGGTTGACTTGAGTCACATATAAGGGAAGGAGCATCATTTCAGAAGGGACTTTGAGAGAAGGTAGGAAAAGGGATAGTTAATATGACTGCGCAATTAGTGTGCAATGCACCTGGAATCAGGAAGAGGTTACTGAGGCAGGAGGAAGGAAGAGAATTAAATCAGACCATGGTTGGTATAAATCTTGTGGCATGGTTTGAGGTTATCCTTATGGGAGCAAGTAACATTTTCTTTTAGGATGTTGGCACAACTTCTAAGTTGTTAAATTCCTTCCTCAGCAATTCATTTGTCCTTTTCTGCTAAATATCTTCTTTTATTGTGTACAACTCATTCACAGCTTCTGCTGGCAAAAACCAAACTGCTGATCCACTGGTAATATGATATTTTTTAAAAAAGCAGGAGATAAGAAATGTAGGGTATGCAGGGGACAGAAGTCAAACATGCCCCAAAAGCAGAATGACTGGGGCAGCCAGAGACCATACAGATTTAGCACTTTTCAGAAGCAAGAAGAGCCTCTAGCTGAACTCAGAATCTCCTGACATCCACCTGGAGTCAGTCCTGTGCCTCTAGTTCAATTTTACTTACAGACTGTGGTCCCCTGTGTTCAGTGAAAGGGGTTTCATTTGAAATAAGAGCAAAAGAGAAGTTGAGAAAGCAGAGGCTTGAGGTTGCCTTAAAGGTATTTTGAATAGTGCTGTCTCCAGCAGTGCATAATGCACAGTGGATGGGAAAAGTCTTTGCTCAACTGAAAACAAAGCAGTGTTATTCATTTAAATACTGCATTATTGTATTTAAATTAAAAGTAATTCATTATAGACACAGTCCCTAAGAGCTGAGCGTCCTGGACCTGATCCAATGGAGTACTTACTACTTAGCTTTGAACACAAGTGGCCTGCTGACTGCATCCAGCTGATCTACTGCTTGAAATGAAGCACATCCTTGAGGTTTTTGCTTGTTGGGGATCACAGCCCACAGCACCTTGCGGGACCGAGTCTGATGTAGCTCTTCTGTTATTACTCCTTACAGAATAGCATGATTGTTTTTCCATAGTTCAAACTGAGGAACTAAAAACCCCCACAATAATAATGAAATGCCGTGACAGAAATGGAGCTAATACCATTGCAGTCGTGTTAAAATGTGTGTGCAATATCTGTTTTCAGGTTACCAAGGCAGCTTTCACTCAATACAAAACTGTTTCCACTATGGAGACTGCTACAGAACAATGGACCAGTCTGTCACCAGCGATGTGCTAACAGGGGACTCCCATTGCTTTAACCCTCTGAGACAGAACGGCTATCACATTCTCAATGCACCTTTACCTTCTACAGGTAATTTATTCTGCCTATAAAGAATTATCCATACGATATTTTTAGTGGGAGGGGAAAAGGACACATTTTATAGTCAGTGTTATTACAAAAATATGTTTGCATAAAAAACTCAGTCACTGAAATTCATTTGCATCTATAAAACTCCCAGAAGGAAAGCAAATTTGTTTTCTTTAATCCTCTTGCATTTGACTGATGGACAAATTCTCCTTTTGTTCTGCTGGATGTCATAGGCAACATACACCTTCAGGAGAGCTGACAAGACACTTCTCACATTTATTGTGTGGGCTATTCATTGTACATCTCGTCAGGAATGCTCAGGCAGGCTTTTATAATCAGTTCAAAGTTAAGAAGATAGGTAACAACTCTGAGGAGAACAGCAGCAGCAGGGACTTCTGTCTGTCTAAGAATAAAAGGATGGCTTTGTTTTGCAATACCACTGTTTACAAAATGGAAAGGCACTGCTTTGATAAATTCAGCTAAAAATATTACTTAGTTCCTTTTCGTTCAGGAGTTCCTTTGTGTTTGTGCTGTTGCACATGCATGGCAATTGCATTTTCCCATTTAGCAATGTATTTGCATAATTAAAATTGGCAACAAGTTATTATAGATAGATTATTATAATACTTCAATAGTTAAGTATTCAGTTTTATAAAGCATGTTTTTCTACTTTTAAAACCACAATTAAGAAGTGACAATTACTGGAATCAAACAAAATGTGAGTGTTGTCAGAGCCATGAAACGCCACCATTTACAGCAATCTTTACTTACATATCTCCAAGAAATCTTTCTTCATGTCTGAAGCAGGAGGGCATCTCGGCTAAGGACGATACTGAAAACATATGCTGAAATGCTTTTTGAAATGGGGCCTGAGTCAGACCGCAGAATTAGAGTTGACTTTCCTGTTTGTTTTGTATTAAAGGAGACTGTTCAGAGAGAGCGTGCATGCATTTGTCTGCTGTTCATACGAGAAAGTGCATGCATCACTAACAAACACAAGGGAAAAGTTTAAGATGAAGTTTCGACTTCAACTTTGAATTCTGTTGTGTTATTCATAAGTTTGATGTTACTAAAACATTTTTTTTCATGTTAATGTCAAATTTCAAGTTTAGATTGACAGCCTGCAATATTTAAAGAACAGACTAAATAAACTTTCCAAAAGAAATTTTAGGAGCAAAGAATAATACTATGGCAAGACACCAACTTCAACAACAGTTGATTTTTCTGTCTGGGGCTAAACTGTTATGAAATGTTTCTGTGTAATATTTTGTTTTTTAGAGCGGTTATTGAGGTATGCAAATACTTAAAAGGCTAAAACATAAATATATATGAAACATATAAATCTTATCTCATCTTTTTGTGTGTAAAATAGAACCATTCAGGTTTGCAAGATTCATCAAGGCTAGGCATTAATTATTTCCAGGCTTTTATAGCACCATTAATATTAAATGAGATCTCATCTCACAGGAAT
>NW_010289805.1:23858-56022 GCF_000700745.2 Antrostomus carolinensis
CCATGAATCACATTAACAGTCAATAAATTTTTATTTTCTGTTCAGGACTTTGGATAGTTTACTCTATCTGGAATCTAATAATGATTTCTGGGGTGTATGCTTATCTTGGGTTTTGTCCATCTGTGGTTGTGTATCCACCCTGTATACAGGCTCATCAAATAGAAATTAGCATAACATAAACACTGACGAAACTTACCAAAATACTGGTCACTCCACTTGGACCGACACAGCACAGGGCAGATAAACAGGCTGAGTTTGTCTTCCAGAGACTTTGGACATACGCTGCATGCCAAAATTCTGCAGACAGCAGAATTTGACCTGTAAACTAACAGTAAATTAATACGTCATAGGAAAACGCAGAAATGTAAATAAGCAGAGAATTTGGTCTCAAATAATGAAAACATACCTAACAGTAAAATACCTATAATTAAGTCTGAAAGCCTGAGCTGGCGGTTCTTTCTGAAATCAGGGCTGGCTCTGTAAGGCTGCAGGGTCTGTCATTACTGCTGGTGGTGTGGTGCTGCACAGCCCGGAGACCTCCGTGAAGCCTGGTGCAGTGACAGATTCAGCCATATCTAGACACACTTGCCTGCAGAGTTGGGCAGTCAGAAGAGATGAGAGGAAGGCTAAAGAGAAGAAAAAGCCTCATTTTCCACATGGGGAACTGAGGCACAGCAAAACAGTCATTTCCCACAGAGCTCCTCTGTCACGCAGAGAACGGAGCCAGGTCCCAGTGCTTCAGCCACGAGGATCAGCCATCCACACACTGACTGGCAATTCACACAAATGTAAGGGATTTATTTTCTACATCAGGCACTCAGTTCACAGATACGTTCTCCACTAGAAGAATCTTGTTCCATGTGTTGCCTCAGCTGACTTAATGCTGCTGCTGATTATTATTAAAATGGTGGTAGGTGGGCTCTGTAGGCTGGGTGCAGGGGTCAGAACCTTGCACTGAAGCTCACACAGACATTTCTCTGAAGACTCAACCCAAATCAGGTGGTACAGGGTAAAAGAGAATATGTGTGTTAAAGGATGGACATAAGGGGACATTGCTTCATGCAGTAGTTTGGGGAGGGAGGGTTTCTAAAGGGGTGGTTTTCTTCTTAGAAACCACCATGGGTGCACAGCTCCTTCCACACGTCCTGTGAGCCTGACCTGACCCAGTCATGCTTCTGCAGACCTCGCTTATGCTGTACTTGGGGATCCAGTAAGTGTAGGATCCAGATTTCTTCTGGATCTTAAGAGCAGATGAGAGACAAATGGAACATTTTTCCTAAGTGCCATTAAAAGGAAAAACACACAAAAGAAGAGGACTGCATCACTTTTAGTGCACGCTTACTAGGATCCTTGCCCACTCATTGTTTTGACATCCCATTCAGATAATGACTGTAGAGTCCCAAGAGAGTCATACTCTGATACTTGCACTTCACTTGCAAATGGGCAGCTTTCCGCAGAAATGAATAGGAGCTTCATCTCCTATGACACAAACGCCCGTGGAGATTAGTTTGTGTATCTCCTGGGTAAGGCTTTGATGGTAAACCCTATTGTCTTGTCATTAACGCTGTGCTGTACTGTACAGTCCCAGGCCTCAAACGATGCTTCCTTCCTTATATGTACTAAATCATGTCCATACAACTTGTCGCACTTTCAGGCTATGATGCAGTCTCTGAAGCACAGTGTGTATCTGAAGACATGGTCTCCAACGGAACCGATGAAAATGGATTCTTCCAAAACGGCGCCTTTGATCACTGCTTGAATCACATTCCTTCCATCTACACAGATACCTAAGAGCAGTGCTGACCTTGTTTCCTTTATTATACTATAACTGTGTATGTAATAACAAAGGTGTTGTTAAAGTACTTTTATTTAGTCTGTATCCCTATATGTGCTCATTTAAATAAACACCTCACATTTACCAAACCATTTTATACATGAATAGTCTGTATAAGATAATATTGGAACCTGTTCCTTTGCTGTGGCACTTTGAAATTCATGCTTTAAGGGAATGAGGAGCATTTCAAGCAGCTTGTTTTGTTAAGTTCTCTCAGTAAACTGTAAATGTAAGTTATATAATAAACTTGTAAAGAAGGTTTGTTTTTTTTTCCTGAAAAGTATGTTTCAATATAAGAATGTTGGTCCCTTTCATCAGTTTTCATTTAACTCATTGGTCAATTCTTCTCCTTTTTTTTTTTTTTCCTTTTTTTTTTTAACTACAAGGATTTTTTAATCACAGACCTCATGTATATAAAGATCTTCATTTGCTCGGCTGGTTTTATATTTCAGTTTTACAAGAAAGCATTAAAAACTGGAAACAAGTGTACTGTCATTTCTTACCATCATCAGTCTGCCTGATAAATCCTAATACTGCATTCTTAAAATGCCTGAGAGTGATTTAAACAAAGCAGTGACATTTCAGTAACTGTGAAATTAAAGCAGCCCAAGTGTATGTGAAGAAAACCCAGGCTCTCGGAGAAAGGGGCAGAAGCCTTCCAGCACAGAGCAGCACTGGGGGCTGGTGTCTCACACCCACTGGCCCTGCACCATGTCCCAGCCTTCCTGCTGCCCCTGCCATGGTGGGTACATCAGCACATAGAGCCATCCCAGCAGCGCAGGGGAAAATAAAATGCAACTGTGGTTGGCTTTTTGCCTCCACGAGGAAATGGACAGCCTCACCCCACGTGAGATAGCGGCACATTCAGGCCGTACAGGGCATGGGGCAGGTCGCCTGATTTCTCCATTCACGAGACCCGACAGCCCCCCCGAGCTCTCCACTCAGGCACAGGCTGCAGAGACCAGCGGGACACCTTTGGGGGGCTTTCCCCAGCCAAAGCACTTGTCATCAGCGGCTTCCAGGGGAACAGAGGCCACCTGCAGCAGCTTGGCTCCCTGTCACTGTGGCCCCAGCCCCACTGGGCTGCATTTCCCAGCATAGTTGTGATTCCTGGGAGAGGCAGGCATCCCGCAAAGGGACAGGCACTCCCAGTGTGTGCCAGTGCAGGCACGTTATACAGGAGCTCCTGGAAATGTCCCATGGTGGTTTGGGAGAACAATAAGGAAAGGCTAACTAAAGAAAAAAATGTTCTCATTTGCAAACTATTGCTCGTTGGGCTTAATAAGGCACCCTCGGAGCGACGTGTGGTGATTCTGCCCAACACACAACCCTCAACCTCGGGAAATGCTGCGTGTAGAACCTGCTGTCCTGCAGGTGTGGGTGCAGCCTCAGAGAGGACAAAGAGGCTGGCAGTTTGGGTTCAGTGAAGTGCCACATCCCTGGAACAATAGTTAGAGTCAGCTTTGCTCTTGTACTAGAAATGGAAACAACTGGCAAGAAATGTCCTGGCTGCCCCTGGCAGTGTCCAGCTGTGACTGGCTGTGCCTCCTGCACCTGATGCCAGAGGGCTTGAGCTTTGCCGCAGGACAGAGCTCCCAGGAAAAGGCTGGAGGACATATTTACAGCAGGTCCCAGAGCAAAGTCTGCAAAAGGACACCATGCCAACACCAGTGACGAGCCCTTCCCACAGGCCAGCTCCCACACCACCATGTCTGCAGCAGCAGAGATGCCACACCAAGCCCATGGCAGCCTGAGGAGGCTGTTCTGTGCCCGTACAAGCCAGGGGAGCACACCTGAAATTGCTGCTGCTGACTGAGACGTTCTTCACCACCAGGCAAATCTTCACAAGCATCATTTGCTAAAGGATGTCCAGACTGAGCATCAATCGATGTCTGGCAAATATCCCTTCATTCACAGCTCAGTTACCCACCCTACCATGAGGCACCACTGAAAAGCTCACACTGGGCTGAAACCAGTTGGTGGCTGAGGACGGTACTTTCTTTTTTTCCCTCTCTTCTCCCCACTACCAGGATGTGCTCAGCAGCAGTGTGCCCACGCCGTGCTGCCAAGGTCCTCCCCTCCTGCCAGGCCTGTAATCCATTAGCTGCTCCCCAGAGAACAGCCTAAAACAAGAAGCAGCTGCTAGAAGATTTCTTGCCCCCCCCCTACCCCCAAAGGACTGACAGAAAAATGTCAAGCACCTGGCTTCAGCAAAATAGCAAGTTCCACAGGAAAAAAAAATGCTAAATTCAGTGGCATGTTAAGAAAATACCACATTTTGCAGCTGCATAATCAGAATCCACAGAGCAGGCCCCAAGCTGAATGGGGCAATTCTTTGGCAGGGTTTGCAGAAGTGGCATTACTGGGTCCATAGGACTGCGGTTCCCCTTACGGTCACAAAGTTACACAACCACAATGAATATATATATTTTAAAGCACAATTTGGTGGCAACGTGTGAACCCAGCAGTCAAAGTACCAGGGAAAACACAGTAGCAGCATAAACTCGGAGGTCTCCAGGGTCCCAACCACTCAGTGTATTTATGTCCTTTGCGGTCCCACCAGGGGATACCGGCAATAATGCTCAGGCAGTTTCTGGCTTTGGCAAACATCTTGTATAGAATCAGGAGAGCACAGTAAGGGTGTCCTGAGCTCGCAGGCAGCCCTTGAATGGGGGCTCTCAAGGGGACCAAGACCCTGCCCTCTGCAAGAGTGTTATCCCCAGAAACTCAACAGCCTGTGGCCGACAGCTCCCTGCCTCTCTTGGGCACTTGGCACAGAGGTGGAGCGGGAGGGACACCCAGACAGGGCAGCGGGGGAAACTGCTGCAAAGGAAAGTGCTGGGGTGGCAGCTGAGAAAAGAGAGAAAAGAAACAACAAAATGGCACTGAAGGAGGACAACCAGCATTCAGTCACAGTGAAGGCTTGTACCAGCCTGCCCAGAAACATGGGACACAGCTCGGGTCCAACACGGCACTCGGTGCCCCAGTGCCAGGGCTCTGCTCCTGTGTGAGCATCGAGCACCCCGAAGCTTCCTCAGCCTCTGCAAACACGGGAAGATCCCTGGGTGCCCCGCCACCGCAGCAGCACGTGCAGCACCACTCCGAGGCCGACCTGAGCTCACCACAAAGCCTACGAGGATGCCTTCTACTTGTTTCTACAGAGCCTGGTTGCACCTTGTTAGCGTACGTCAAGGTGCCTCTGTATCCAGTTTAGCTTTCTGTCCTCAAGAAATCTGAACAAAACGTGGACATTCAGGAAGTTTTAGAGTTAGTCACTAGAGAACAAGGTGGATGGGGTTTTATGACCCCCCTCAAGATCTCTAGCTCTCGAGGACACCCAGTCCCAGCTGAAAACCCCTTAACTGTGGCTGCCGTGCCTGGCCCAACAGTCCCTGGCAGCACTGACTCATCATTCCTCTCCTACAATTAAAATGTATAAAGGCTCCGGACTGTGCTTTAAGCCTTACGCACAGGGCTTTGTTCCTGATCACTGCCACATCTGGCTTTCTGTCCTGTTGCTTACCTACTCTGATGCATCAGAATCTGATTTTTTTTCTTTCAATCTCAGACATAAGTGTCTGAACTCTTTCCTAGAACATTAAACAAGGATGCAGGTAGCTTAACAACTGCCAAGCAGTAAAAACTCTAGAGCTTTCGAAGGAGGACTTAGCAAAAACATACCCAAAGCCCAACAGGGCTGTAACGGCTGAGACAAAAATGAAAATAATTCCTGTGCTTCAATTAGTCGGAGACATTAAAAGGAAATCGTGCCTGAAGAACATGATTAATCTCATTTCCTAAAAATTAAATAAATCCTTCTAAAAATGTCTCTTTTTTTTTTTTAGTTAAAAATATAAACCAACCAAACCTAAACATATTTGATCAATTACAAAAATATTTATGTCACAACAACCAGGCTGTTCAAAACCACACAATGATTCACAAAGGTCTGGGAAACTTAAAGCATAGCAGCTGGAGTGATGATTTAATTCCAGAATCTGTGTGAATCAGGTTTTCTGTACATTAAAAGGATAGATTCAGAGAAATGCAAAGGGACTCATTTGAGTCTGTATGGTTTGGAAACTTACCTATAATAAAACCATTAAAATACACAACAGCACAAGTTAATGGTTACTTCTGTGCTTGTGTACTTCATTATTTCCTTTTATTACATGTAAGTAGGGAAGTATCTCATGTAAGCTTTTCCTAAAGACACAAAGAAACCTTTCAATGGAATTTATTGCTTGGCAAGTTTCTCGTTGTGGTGCTGTAAAAACCCCACCAACTAATATGTATAATAACTGGAGTAAGGCTTTATAATAGTAGAAAATTATTACCCTGTGGAATTAAAATGAAACTGCTGGTTCCCGTTGATTGTCAGATACTTTTTCAATCTAGGCAACAGAATTCAAATAATAAATTACAACCCTACTTTATAAATAGCTACAAATCATTTCCCCAGTGACTGAAAACCCCGTTTACCCCTGGGTATGCACTGTGTGTGTATGCAGGACGCTTTAGGGAACGACTGAAATAAGATGACCTTCAGTGGCTGATCAAGCTGGGAGAGAGAAAAAATGAAGTTCAAGTTGACACTGAAGCAGCTAAAGCATTTCTTTGCGCTTTCCACCAGCTGGGATGCAAGCCAAACATCCAGCAGGACCTCTCAATTTTTAATATAATCAAGCTCAAGCTTTTCATTGTATAGAAAATCAAAATGCTTGTTCTTTTCCCATTTACTATCTGCAGGACTTCACAAGCTATAGAAGTAACAGTCCTTCCAGCACTACAGAGGTGCCTTTGCAAGTGAGCAAATGAGATGTGCGCACGTGGCAGGTCATGACAAAATAACACTATTTTAATGCCATAATTCTGATGTGGCAACATGACACAGGAATTTGCAAGACCAAAGCCTCAGGTCTGCAGTAGGAATGGTTATAGCCTGTGGCAGGTATCAGATCTGCTCCCGTGGAAAAAATACGGAGTGGGTGAGTACATTTTCAGATTGTATTTTCTAGTTATGTACACACCAAATAGCAGGAGCAGCTGCTGCTTGTGGAAAGGCTTCCCTGCTTCTGAGACTGTCCTTTCAACTGGATACATTTTCTAAATGGTAAAAGTCCAAAAAACCAAATTCCAGAGCACATTAAGAGCACTGATTTGATACTGCAATAGATGTCAGTTACGCAAGCAGTACAAAAAAATCCCAGTTCTTAAAACAACAACCAAGTATGTGAAAATAAACAGCGACTGTAAATTGAATTTAAATTGCATAAGAGTAAAAGATTTCAATGGTTTTGGTTATGATCTTATTAAAACCTACACATGTTTAGTTCAGTTCTGCAGTAATGGATTTGAATTAAATTAAAAGATCAGCGCAACAGAAGATGAAAAAATCACCAGCCTATATTAGTTAATTAACTGACAGCAAAAAGCCATTGGAATATTCCCTCCTGAGATAAGTCCTTCTGAGATCTGCAGAGTTAAACTAAAAGCTCCTCTGTACTTAAATTTCAAAGCAAACTGCAAACTCCCTTAAGTGATTTGGAAGTCCATGGCCCAGAGTCAGCAGAAAAAAGAGCTGTAGATGTCTAGATTGTCAAAGCCCTGCAAGGCTGCATATCTCAGCTCCACAGGCTGTCAGCCACTATAGCTCCAAAACCAGACAAACCATCACAGACATTTTTCTCTAAAGCATCTAAAGCACAGAAAGTCCCAGTCTAGCTAAAGCCCTTACAAGACTGAGCTTTCTACCTGATTTCTACTGAGATTGAAAGAAATTTGCCCATTCCTTTGGTAAAAGGACTTTTGTAGCGGTAGTGAAGCCAGAAAAGAATAAAATAATTCTTCTGTGCTAACAGAGATTTTCTGGCCACAGCCAGTAATTCTCATTCAAAACCAAATGACTCAACTTTAAAAGTTTCTTTCTGGCCCTGTGTTATATAGAAGTTCTCTCTAATTAATCAAGGACACCAAGAAAAGCATGATGTTAATTTTCAAAACTTTTTCAAGTTTTGGCCTGCTTGATTTCAAAGGGTTTTCTCCCTTTCTTCAGAGACTGTACCTGTGAACCCTCACAGTGCGCCTGGGTGGCAAGCAGCGGACCAGCATGTGCTGCTGGGCACAGGGATGATCCAGAGCCCCGGGAGGACACGTGGAGACACTGGCCAAGGACTGGGCTAGGAAGGGAGTGTATTAAACTGGCTTACTGGAGGATCAGACCCACCTTTCCATGCTTTCAGGTTTCCTTAATTTCAGAATAACAGCATAACACCATCCATCCTCAGAGCAACAGCAACCAAGAAAGCCCCAGAGCTCTTCCCCTCCCAGCACCCAAGTTCTGTATGTGGTTCAGACCCAGATTCAGGATTTTCCTCTTTAAAAACTACAGGATGGCTTAATTTCACCTTACTCCAGGCATCCACGTCAAACCAGCACCCTGGCTTCCGCTCGGGTTCTGGGAAGGGAAAGATGCCTCCAAAGGGGGAGTCTCTTGTGACAAGGAAGGCTGAGCATGTGGTGTGCCAGTGTCAAACATCCTTTCACAAGCAGCCAGTGCTCCTCTTGGAAACAGAGCATGACCCCAGACAGCAATCTGCACCACCTCTCCGGGCAAAACTGGGGACCATTGGTACCCCAAAGAAAGCCCTCTGAATCAGAGTCCGCCCTGAATATAACCCAAAGTAACACTGTTGAATTGCAATGGGCTGAGGGACAGATTTTCTTAAAGGTGTCTGAACACATAAAAATGAAAAAAGGGCATTAAGTGGGATTTTTCACAACGGCCTTAATTGCTTTATTTTCATCTCCAGCATTTTATTTCCTTCTGAAAATCCTCTTGGTTGCCTATTTGCATCTTTAGGCACATTCTCCAAATCTGGGCTATATTGCATATTGAATTTTCTTTCCTATCTCTTTGGGTTGAGAACCACACATTTGCCTAAGGAATTCTCTGTGGAGATGAAATCTGTTAGGATTATAAACACAGGCTGAGCTGGGAACAGGCACTGGAAACTGCCATGAAGACCATGTACAGAAAACAGTGATTCTAGTCACACAAGATACCTGATATAGTTGGCAGGAAGGCAAAGCTAAACAAATGCAGGTTTACATTTTACTATTTTAAAGAGTAAAATATTCAACTTAAGTTCCATTAACACCTGTCAGGACTTTGGTACATACTCAAATCCACATTTCTAATTTTACTGCTAAATAATCCCAAACTTGGCAGTTAGAAGGTAAAGCAAAATACCCAAGCTAAACATCTGAAGCAAATTGTAGCTCTCTGGAAGAGCCCTTCTGCTGTATAAATGAAGGTCATATGTATAAATGATTAGAAGCTTAAGGAAATATGTCTTCTGCTTTTCTAAATTGATAACACACACATATTGCATTAATATTCCCACATCAGTTATTGGACATGTTCCCTGCTGTAAGAAAAATGATTTTTATTTTTTTTTAATAATCCCTTGGAATAATATTCTTACACTAGCACAATTAACTCTTGCAGTGCAGAGGGAAAGGAGGTTGATTAAATAAATCCCAGAAAAGCAGTGCATCAATCCTTGGAGATGCCACCACCTGCGTGCATCCTGGGTTTGGGGGCAGTCAACAAGACACAAGAGTCCTCCTTTCTCTGGTGAAGAAGTGCCAGAGGTGAGATGTCGTGGTGGGGACGTGGTAGGGGAGAGCAACCCAAATACGTTGGCTTTGGTGTTGGAGCCAAGGCAGCCACACTGATGGCAAACCTGGGAACTCTGTTTATTTATCAGCAGCAAAATAAACCCAACAGATGCTGCAGAATAGTCTTTAAACACTTCCTTTCTCTCCATAAGGGACAACTCATGCTTGGCAGCAGGCATGGGGCAAGATCTCACTCCCAAGTGCCCAGGCTTCTGTAACAGCCAGACAGTGGGCTCAGGACAGACTGCCCAGACCCTGCCATCACCGCTGCAGTCAGGAGAGGGTCAGGGCAGCCGTTGCCAGTGACCCCTTTGGCTGCTGCTAAATCACACTTGCCAGAAAGAACTTAACCCTACTGCTCATAAAAATACTTCTGAAACACATTTCTTTCCCCTTCAAAGTGCACCAGATCCCACTAAACACCAAGTATTTTCCATAAATGTTCCCAGGCCAAAATATACCTGGACTCATCTACAGGGTCCTCACACATTGTATAACTATGATGGCCCAGCACATGGCTGGACACCCCCCATTTCAAAGGGATATAGTCTTGGTGTGGACATGAGAGAGCCCAACTCTGGTGCTCTGTGCGAGAGGATGGCAGAAGAGTTACCCATTTATCACGGCCGATGTTGAGCACAGCAAGCGCAAAAATGCAAACAGCATTCATCACTTCTGACAGATTCCTTTGTTTTCTGCTTTTCATTAGCTGACATCAAGTTAGGCTCTTTTTGTCAGAGACGAAAGTCATTGGGGGGGAGGGGGGGAGAAAATTATTTCAATTTAAAATTATTTCTGTATTTTTATCATCATCAAAACTCAGATCACAGCTATGTACAAATTATAGTGCTAGTTTCAAATTTTGCAAGACCGGAGCACAAATGCCACGTTTTTGTGTCCCAATGGATGGAGGTGTGTGCAGACCTACAGGAAAAGCTACCGGAAAGCGCTTCCCTGTTGAACATGACCTTCCCTGCACATTTTCAGTTGATAGTCCTGGGCTTTTCTGATACTTTCCTTTTCTCACAAGAGGGAGCTCCAGCTCTGGCATAACGGTATGAAAATATCTTGCCCAGACCCTGCTGCTCTGCTGCCTCTGAAAATGTCCATCTCTTGTCCAAGATCAGGCTTATAGGGCTCCTTTGCAGTTAAAAACCCATCACCAAGAACTTGAATCTCAGTATGAACTTCAATGATCAAAAAGATGCTATCATCTAACTTTTCCGGAAATTTTCCAAGCAAATTCAATGTTTTTGAAGAGTCCCAAAAAGGATAGTGATTGTCTATTTTGTGTTTTCCCTCAAAAATCAGATGGGCATTATGTCTGAGCAATGAAATCTGATCAGTGAGAAGCAATAAAAGGGCCAAGGAATTAGACAACAAGAATATCAATATTCCTTATAATGTCCATAACTGGTATTTTTCTGATGTGAAGACGTGCCAGCAGATCCGAGCTAAAGTAACATTCTGCACAGACTGTTTGCTTAAACCCCCCTCTATCAAGGCCCATTCCTGCCTCTTGCTCAGGCTCATGGACACCTCTGTGTCCAGCCATGCTGGGTGCAGGGGAACCAGCACCCCAGCACAGGCACCAGCAGCCACAGCCACTGCTTTCCACACGGCCAAGCGAAAAAGCTCCTGACAGGATGCCTGCACGTCTGCCTGCAGTTGGACTGACAGCCATGGAGGGACCTTTTTAAAAACAACAGCCAGTTTCAAAGCAAAGTTGTGAGCAGCTACCCTGGGTTTCAGTGGGATGTATTTGGTAGCTGCCATATTTTTGACCCTCCTGGATATGTATAGGTTGTTCCACACCTTTGCTCCATTGGTGCTGAGTGATGGTCTGCTACCTCCAACCTATGTATGTATACATATATATACACACTTTATACTGTTGCTTTTCCTCCCCACTTCTCTGAGTGTACACTGCAAGACCAGCCAGTTCTTCCTACACGATTTTTCAGTCTGAACTGGTGTCACCAGAGGATCACGTTAGAACACCTCGGATTTCTGTGCTCATCTCATTATTAGCAATATTAAGAAAAAATTCCCTTCCCAAAGTGATTCCTATTAGTAACACCTCTCCCACTCACCTCTTCTCTTTCCAGCACAACCCAGGTAGCCCTCATAGCCACTGCACAGCTTGGGGGCTTTAAAATAAGTTATTGCAACATGCAAAGGCAGAGAGGTTCTGTCAGGAACACTTCAGCATCCAGAAAACTGGTGGTCTGAAACCCAAACTTGAGACTGCGTGTCCTTGAGCTCCCTCTGCTGACCCCGGGATTTATTCTCCTATACAGAGATACAAAGCACTCCGCTATCACGGCAATGCCAATAGTGTCTCCAATCACCCGGGGATGTGTACCCAGGGAGACACCAGCTGCACAGGGATCCTCTGGGGCAGGGAGCAGAGGAATGTGCTCGAGGCTCCTATTTTCCAGGGAAATCGACCCAGGATGAGCCCCACGTGCGAGCCAGGCTGGGGCAAACACCCCTCAAGCACCACAGGAGCAGGCAGCAGTGATGGGAAATGGTCATGCAGCCTGGGGCTTGGTGCCCTTCTGTGGAGTGCTCTGGATCAGGGCCCTACAACTGGGCATCCCACAGGAACACGTCCAGGCTGCAGGGGCAGATCAGTTCCTTCTGATTTACTCTAACCAACAATTTTTTCTTGAAAATGTATATCTGCAAGGATTTTCTGTGACCAGCAACCAAAAGAATTTCATAATCGCCTGAGCCTCAGGTGAAGAAGGCATAGGCTGTGTGACAGCTCTGCTGCAGGCTGGGCATGGCAACTGCAGCAGCCATTCCAGTCTCGCGTTTTATCTGTTGCATACTGGAGTGAGTAATTAAATGCAGTACATATCTGTGACATAGTGCGAACAAAAATATAAAAAAGATTAAAAGATGACTGTGGAAAGCTAGCGTGCTCCTCACATAATTAAAACAAGTTGTTCAAAGGCTGCTGCTTGCCTGCAAGGTTTGCAGGCTGGGAACAGCGGTCCTGCTCTGGGACACAGAGCCAGCAAGGGCACCCGGGAGTCACGAATTAAATGCAGTACATATCTGTGACATAGTGCGAACAAAAATATAAAAAAGATTAAAAGATGACTGTGGAAAGCTAGCGTGCTCCTCACATAATTAAAACAAGTTGTTCAAAGGCTGCTGCTTGCCTGCAAGGTTTGCAGGCTGGGAACAGCGGTCCTGCTCTGGGACACAGAGCCAGCAAGGGCACCCGGGAGTCACGCAGGGCAGCATCTGCGTCCTCAGCATTTTTCTACCTTGCCTTCTTCTGCATAACCCCATGGAAGTTTGCAATTGCAGTCTGCCTCAGTTTCCCCACATGTAAAAGAGATTATTATGCTCACTCCCAATTTTAGAAAATGCTTTAATATCTGTAGATTAAAGGTCTAAAATTATCTCACTGCCCCCCCTTTCAGCTCAGCTTTGTTTAATTAAGACTACGATTAACTGCGAGAGGGAATGTGAATTTGGTGTTGGCTAAAGGCTTCTTCCAGACAATGATAAAAGTCTGTCTTTAAAAATATCTATTATTTTGCTCACAGTCTACTGCAAATACTGTATTTAATACAATATGGCTTTTGAAATACTATTAGCAACACATAAAACCTTTAGCCATGCAATTGACTCCCTCTAATCCCATTTTGTTGTTTCTAAATATCATATGCTGTTTCTATTAAACATTTATTATACAATAAATAGAGTATTTCATTGCAGCAATATTTCTGAATTGACATTTATATTATACAGTACCAAGTACTATGATCAATATAAATATGTTCTCTGTTATGTCAGAAAATACTGGTTTAAAGGAACTTTAAAAATAATTTTTGTTTTTTTCCAATAAAACTAATACCCTACTTCCTTTCTCAGATCCAATTTAAACACCCAGCAGATTCCAATAGTTACAACTTAAAACATCTGAAAAAAATCCAAAAGACAGAATTTGCCATCTCTCTAAACTCAAGAATATAAAAACTATATGTCGACATACAGATAAAAACTGTGAAATGTTGAACTTTTTGACAAAATGGTTCTTTTAGTTACATAAAATCAAAGTATATAAAAAAGGGTAGAGCTCACTTTGGAAAAAAAATAATTCAAATTTCTGAAGCTTTTACTGAGTCACTTTTTTTCACTCCCAATTTGAAATTTGAGGGCAAAGTTAAGCTGGCTGACTGCACATGACGAAGCCGCTACCTGAACTAAAGTCAGGTCTGAATTGAAGTTCCAGTGTATTTTAGCCAGAAGAATTCCCCAGCCAAGAGACGTTTCGTTCATACCCCAGCACTGAGCAGCGATGCCCAGGCCTGTTTCCACAGCTCCCATGGTTAACCCGTGCTGGCCATCCCCAGCACTGTCTGTGCTCAGCACACGCTGACCCGCGGCGACTGCCCGTGCAGCTGCAGGCCCAGACAGAGCTGCAACATGGGCAACCAAACTACACCTTCGTGTACTTAATGATGCAATGAAAATCAAAGGCAGATCCAGACTTGTCATGCTGGGAAATTCATTATTTTCTAGCATGCCTGAAAGCACTACGAACAATCAGTAAACCTTAAAGTACCAGGAGCAATCAGTAATCCTTCCTGGACACCTTTGTGGACTTGGTAAGTGGCACAGACTGTTGTGTTGGGTCTCCAGTTTTGCTTTTCCAGAGATGGAATTTAATCCACAGACAACATTAACACAAAAAGCTGGTGGAGTTCAAGCAATGCTTGAAACAGAGCTACCACCTCTCTGCCATTAAAGCCCCTGGCTCCATTTTTCTAGCAAGAAGGAGAAAAGAAGCTGAAACGTGCAGGTGGGCGATGGATCTGCATCAGCCAGGCTTTTACTTCCAGGACTAAATTTCTTATGCAAATGTGCAGTTTCCCATCTTGTAAGCTGGCTCTGACTCGACTGCACAATGAGTAACAGGAGGCAGTGCCAAGCATTTCCCTTCTAACCGCCATCCTGTGACAGCAGCAGTCAACATTTGCACTGGAATTCAGTATTACAGCAAGAATGGAAAAAAACCCGTCAGGGAACAAATTAGTTTAACTGAAGAAATGTCCCTAATCCATTCACTGCTGCAAAACAACACAACTTTCTCTCTGATCTTCTGCATGCCCAGTCTTCCCAGGAAACCTCGTTTTAAAATCAGCCCAAGTGGGATACAGAAGTTTAGACACTGATTTTTTTTTCCCTTGAACTGCCTAGCAATGTAGTTTACTTTTCAGAAATTAGTGGAGATCAAACACAGGGGCAAATTATTTTTAGTGAGGGAAGTAATTAAGATTGTGAATGTACCTTACTGCACATGTGCACGTCTACATTTATGTTCCTTTTTGTAGCATCTAAAAGTTATGCCTGGCATATGTATCTTAAAATTAAATGCTGTATAATTTCTCCAAAAGAAACCATAATGGCCTTTTGTAAATAACTTTATCTACTGTTCAGTATTTTACTAGTCTTGCTATGTTACACTATAGCATTTATTGTTTTACAAGTGTTAGCGTTCTCTGGTGGGAAATGCTGTAAAAACATAAAAACTTAAATAATTCTTTTCATTTACTGAATTTATAATAAACATGGAACTCAACAGACAGTTACTCAAGCTGTATGTAAGCCATTTGGTTTGTGTCAGGGGAAACGCTGGTTAATCAGGACAGCCTGCTGTTCCGCACTGGCTAAACTAAGGAAAACGTACCCAAAGTTAAACCTCTTTCACTCTGTGTATGGGATTTTACAGCTAATGCAGCTTAGCAGATTGCCCAGCACTGCCCCAAACCTCCTAGCTGACCCTTTAGGGATCACATCCCAGGAAAACAAGGACAACAAGCCTGGAGAAAAGCATTTCTCTGCTCTGGGGATTTGCTCCAAAAGTGTCTGCAAGCTGTTTGGAAGTCAATCCTGCTGTGCACCATCCCACGCTGGCTCTGCCCATGGGGTGTGCCAGGACTCTGTGGGACAGGGTGACACACTTCCCAAGGCCCAGGATGGCCCAGGCTGAACAGTGCTGAATGGAGCTCCTCGCACAAAACACTGCCCAGTCTGCTGGAGGTGTCCACCACCGTGTCACAGCTCAGAGTCAACAAAATAAAAGTTTCACTTCTTCATGTACTCTAAAAGTACTTAAATCCTAGGGGTTTTTTCTTCTCTGAAAGTAATAGATACTCATGATTTACAAACTCCAGGTAATTCCCCCAGTATTTCTGTATGCTGCTCACAGGCAGATGGCTTACTTCTGTTATTTCTTCTTTTATTTTCTCTCTAGTTTCCTCTGGGTTTTTTGTTTGTTCAGTTTGTTGGGGTTTTTTTTTCTCTTCCTGCAGTGTGAACCTAGCTACAGGCTCCTATTATTGCTTCACCTTTTGGATATTTTCTGCCCTCATGGTGTTGGTGGTTTAAGCTCTAGATCAGCAGAAAATGTAGCTCTTTGAAGAGCTAACAGACCTTGGACTCTAAAAAAAATGCCATTTTGCAGGAGCATGAGTTTTCTTCTTACCACTTTTAAGGTCCACTGTGCCAGAGGGACAGTGTCACAGCAAACAGAAACCAGAAAGGTCACAGCCCATCTCTGTGAGGGTGGAGGATACCAGATACCTGGAGATACCTGGACATTGTACTTGGGGAGACTCAGTAACAGTCAGAAAAACACATTTGAATTTTTGGAACATTTTTTTTTTCCATACTGGATCTTGTCATTAACGCAGCTGGTGTGACACTTCCCTTGGTCAGAGGCAAAGAGCAGCAGAGCAGGGGCCAGAGGTGGGCTTGTTCCCAAACCCAGGGCTCAGCATATGTGTCAGGGTGGGCATATGGGGGAAAGAAATTCTGGACTGAGGGCCTGAGGAACAGCTCCAAGCAAGGATTCATTTTTAATCTGATTCTTTGAAAAAGTTTCATTTCTAGTCACTATGCTGCCACAGGGGGATACACCTCCCCCAAACAGCACATATTTGCCAACATTTCATCAACTTCCTTTCTGAAATAGAAACTGTCATTTTTATACGATCTCTCCCAGTATTGTTAATGAATTACCAACACTGATGCGGTATCTGACTGGTTATGGTGCTCATTACTAAAGATTTCAGATCTGATTTTCAACTGCCTGCTTATGTTTATTTAATTAAAATTATGGTTGATTTCAGGGTAATGTCTGTTAAATGTTATTTTCCAGTTCACTTGTAGATATTTTGCTAATGAAAGACACATGACATTCATGGTGTGCACTACAGCCTTTGCTTAGCCCACACAATATACTAGATTTACTTCATGTTCATTGTGTTTAATATTCATCTGGTCCCTACCTGAAGCAGAAACAGCATTTTGGAAGGCAAAACACTCTTGATGTGAATAAGCCTCCTCTACAGCAGTGGATTTGTGTGGGTTTGAGGGACAAGCGGGTAACACTTGCAGAGATTGCTTTTCCCCATGTAAATTATTATTATTATTATTAATAAAACAGTAATTATTAACATAATAAACTTTTTTTTTTTTAATTAAAAAAACAACTCTGCAGTACTGTCCCACTGGCCCTGGAGAGATTTTGGGGCTCTCTTGATACCACAGGCAGGAGCTGCAGGTCAGTGGTCCCAGGAACATTGGGCAATGCCCACTGTGCCAGATGAGGACAGAAGATGGTCTGCAAGGGAGTTCCCCAGCATTGTGCATATTCATGCACTTCTGATATCCCACTTTTCTCACTCACTAGACATTTAGTAAGGGAAAGACACAGTGACACATTGAAACACTGCAGGAAAATAGTGATAACATTCGTCTGATGATTTAAACACCTGTAATATTGGAAGTTTTCAGCAATTGGTTTAAATAATTATTTCTCTAGATGTATACACACACTCTCTAGGATCAGTTTACTCATCACATCAGATTACCTGGTTATGTCTTTAAACACCGCTTAAAAACACTATTCAAAAGAACATGATCTGTAAAATAGATAACAGTAATGAAACCCATCTGCCAAAAGTTTGTTCTTTCCAGACTCCACCTCCCCCTTTGCAAATAATAGCATTGCATGATAGAAAAACTCTAGGACCTCACATACCTCAGTGTACCTGCCCTCTAGTACATTAATCCTTGCTTCTTGCAGAGCTTTGTGCTAATGAGAAACATGGACTAATTACCTCTCAAATGACTGGCACATGTCATCAACCAAAAAAAATATTAGTACTCTTGTTCAGCCTGGCTTGTCTGCAAGTGTACACTAAAACATCACTAAAAGCAAATTTTGAATGGTAATCTCTTGAGGAGAGACAAGATTGGCACTGGAGGTAATGCAAGAGGTAATTAAAGGTAATGCAAGAGATGGGGGGAAAAAGGATCAGAAGCTAAGAGAATATAACCAGGAACTGATATGTGGGAGCTTATGATGTCCAGATAATAGCTTCCTTTAATTAATATATTATTAGACAACACTTAAACACAATTTAGTAATAGCGGTATGGCAGAAATTATCTTAAAAGCAATTGCTTCAGGTCTAGCAAGTTAATATTAACTTCAGGCCAAAACAATGAGGCATGAACGTTTCCAGAGATACTGTGAAGAGATAAACAATATTGCTGAAGATATTTTAGTGCTGTGATACTCTTCTAAGTTTCTCCTCACCGGAAAAATTTTTGGAACAGTTAGAAATACAATATGGCTTAGAAATGCCGCTGTCAGACCATGCTCCTTCAAACAGAGAACACAAAAGACAACTTGAAACAGGTGAGAGATGCATTTGATACTTTTGTTTGTTTTCACACTGGCTTCTCAAACTACCTCAGCAATAATCACTAGATTAAGTAAAGCCCTACAAGTGCTAAAACTGGAAGGTATGGACCAAAAAGAAAGGGAAGACAGTTTATGTCCTCCAGGCAGAGTTAAATTCTGGCAGATTAAATCGGAGTGAAAACATCTTGTCAATTAATTAGTGCCTTTATTATTTTAACTGATGTTATGCTGCCCAGTGACCTTTAGGTGAACATTACGTACTGAATAAAGCTATAAATACCTCTAGACGTTTTACTTAACAAGATTAAAGCTGAATAACACGATGTATGATTGACTCTACATGCCAGGACTCAGCATCCCAAACCGGCTAAGGAGGCAGTTTCCAGTTACACGCAGACGTCATCGGTGCCTCTGCAGAACAGTCAGCAGATGATGCTATCAGCAATGTTTAATACAGCCACAGTCTTTGCCCCTAGCAGCAAGTTTCTGCACCTATGAAAAGTGATGCAAGTGAGGAAGCAATTCCAGAAGAGAAAAGGCTGGTTCTGCAGGGGAATTCTCAGAATATGACACTCCCCTTCTGTGTTAGTGTTGAACTGATTCCCAGTTTGGTGCTGGGGAAATTGAGCTGCTGGAAAGACAATCTTTCATATAAGAAATACAACCAAAAGCTTGACAATATATTATTCAGCTATTACCTCATGAAACTTTAAAAGAAAGAAAGAAGAATTTTAATCCTAAGGTCTTGGCCAGCTTGCAGTCTTCCTCACCAAAAGCTTCAACAGAAGTAATTTCTCATGAGCTGTGATGTGTCAGGAGGTAACAGCAGCCAGCTCCTGGCTAGCAGGGATGCTCCCCTACCCACAGCAGACGGCAGTTTGCCCCACGTGCAGCAGTTTTGTGCCTCTAAAGTGAAATGAATGAGCTGTAAAACTGGTTTAATAAACTGGATAAACCAGGCTTAGGGCTGCACAGACACCAGCAGCTCCAACAGAGTCATGCCAGTGATGACAATGCTGGTAACAAGCTAGGAACTGAGAAGGATAGAAGAAAAAGAGACACACCTGAAAGCCAAAAAGAAACCTCTCAGTAACATAGGTTCTTCACTGGCACTAGTTCTCCCTGGGATAAGCAATTTGGATGCAGTGCTGGTGTCTGGAGCCAGGGAAAAGCAGGGACACAGACACAAGTTTCCCCTGAAGCCCCTGCGATGCTGTGAGAAGCTTGGGGGGAAAGGTGGGGAGAGAGACAGAGCTGCCTCCTGGAGGGGAGAGCCAAAGGGGTGAATCCAAAATACAAGGAAATGCAGCATCAATTCTCTGACCAAGGCTGGCAACAGGTCACTGTGTGCATGCTACCAAAAGTAACAAATTAAATATTTTCATTAAAAACAAACTGATGACCAACAGCAAGGAAGCCTTGCCTCCTTCTTCCCAAAGAAAATTCCACAGAACTACATACAGAACAAAACCTGAGGTGATATCCAGGCTGGCAATGAGCTGCATTGGCTCTCAGCATCCTGCTCTAAGCAGATCCAGGCACCGAGCACTGCTAGAGATTCCCCTCCTCTTGCTTTAGGATGGTGACATCCATTTGGGAAGTTTCTCCTGTCAGCATAGCCTCATTGTTCCCATCGGCACCACACTAGGGCTTGTCTCAACCTGCACCCCCTTCTTGGTGAGGTCTGGAGGTCTGGATGGAGCCCAAGCTAAGGAGCACCACAACTTTTACCCGGATTTTCCCAAGTGCAGAGGATGCTCTGAGCTTTGCCTTCTCTAACAGAAATACATATTAATGGTGAGACATGAAAGACAACCCAAAAGCCTTAAGATAAAATAGTCACCTCACTAAATAGCTTTTGCCCCAAGGACAGACTAGGAGAAAACACACCACGTTCCTGATGCCAGCTGCACCATTTAATGTATTACAAGTAAATGCTGAGATGCTGCTCTAACAAGCCTGGTGTAAATACCCACACAGAGTAAACCAGATACTCAAAAGACTAGCTAGGCTCAAAGGTGGGCCAGAGAAATTCAGTTGTCAAGAAAAAAACCAATACTTTGTAAATCAGTAGAGAGACAGGGCTTTGTCCCTGCAAAGGCTTGTGGTTGTGCTCTGAGTCCAGCCTGAACACACTTCATTGGATATATATGGTTTGGGTTTGGAGGGTTTTTTTATCTCCAACCTTTGGTTCCCATTTCTGTCTAGTTCCAGTTCCTTTCTTCACTCGTCTGCTGGTTTTGTTCATTTTGCCTATATATTTTTCAGAGCAAAAGGATGGTGTTTTTGCAGCTGTGGCTGAACGGGGTCTTGAATTTGCTCTCACTGCACACTACTATAACACAAACAATAATTCATGATAATGATATACAAGTGCCTTACAGATGATATGTTCCTGGTTGAAGATGAGAAGCAAACCTCCATTTGCAGGCTTTCAGATTTCTTCATAGTACTTGACAACAGTGAGTGATGCATTTGCCTTGCCTTAAATACCCCAGAGGAATAATCTCTAAAAAGCCCACAACTAACTCCATTTTTCATCATCTGAAAGGGATTTGGTTTTCGTTTGTTTTGGGTTTTTTTTACTGTACCTGATGGAGAGCTGGGCTCATAAGCAGGATGTGCATAAAGGCTGTGCTGCACAGCGATATAAATGAAGTCAGAACCTCAGAGAAACTTCAGCAGCTTAATTAAATTCAATATCTGAGCCTGAGTTCATTCAGTGTCTGGGTACAGTTGTCACACAAGCAGATAGTCAAGTGCAAACATTAAGCTGCAAAGTGTCTCACTACTTGCCAGGTCTTCCCACTATGCAAGAGTTTGCATTACAGAACATTTAATTACAGTGTTTTGACTAGAACCAGCTTTTTCCTTTCAGCCAAGCAGAAAAGTAACAGAGTAATTAAAAAAGTAATGAAAACTCAGTAAAAATTCCTTAAACCAACGACTCACATTCAGTTGTGATTTCAAAGAGCATATGTCAAGGAAGACTCCTGCTCACTGTCATTTAGCAGGCTGTTAAAAAGCTTCAAAAATGAAATAAAAGTTTATGCAAGTTACGAGTTTCTTTTCTTTTGTCTGAACTTTTAACTATCTTTTCTACTCAGAGCAGATACAAGAGCAAAAACCACAGTCAGAACAGTAACTTACAGAATTTCATCCTGTGGCTTACAATATAATTTTATGCAAAGAGACATGCTGGCTTCAGTGGAATAATCTGCAGAGTGAGCACATGCAGGTGGCAGCGTCCAGCCCCAAAGCTTTCTAATCCTGGTTACACTTATATGTAGTTGCTTTGCAGAAAACTCTTCCTAAGAAGCGTGGCTGATATTTCAGTGTGCCAGACTCGCTGCATTGAAAGCAGTGAAGAAAGCTTTCTTTCACGGCATCGAAAGGTGCTGAAAAGATGATGGTAATTTAAACCATCATCACAAAATGTACCCAGCATTATGCAGATAGTCATGTGAATTTACTTTTGCTGTCAAAAGCTTGTTTTTAAAATAAGCCTTGACTTAGGATAGCATGTAAAATAACATTTCAGAACACTTCTCATAAAATGCAGTAATCAAAATTGTATTGCTCACTTGCAGTCAAAGTCCTAGTACTTAAAAACATTAATTTAGTCTAGTGCTTCTTTGTTTTATGGGAATTTATAAAATATTATATAGGAGAAACATAGCAATCAGGTTTAGCCCAGAATATAATGGGCTTTTAGATCATCCAATGAGTTGTGTTAGAACAGTGTACTAAGAAAAGTCATGCATGTCATACATCTCTCCCTCATTGTAAAACATTGTTCTTAGATTTTACTGCGGCCAAAACAACTTTATCTTTTTAATTAAAAAAAGGGTATCCAATTTCACAGAGCTTATGTGGGAAGAATATGTTCTGAGGTCTTGAGATCACATTGCAACACCAGTGAATTAAAAGAGGCAGGAGAGCAGGTATATGGAAGGGACAAGCTTGAGTAAAGCTGAGGTGACCCTGGTCCCAGCTGATGTTTCTCACGGATGCAAGTGGAGAACAGAGGTGACGGCACCTAACACAGGGGCAGCGCAAGGTTTTAAGGGAGCTGGTGAACAAAAGGGAGCACAAGCTAACAAGCCTCACTGAGGACAACTAAGGCACTTTGCCCCCTACCTGGGGATGTCAAGGCTGCCATGTAACATGGGTCAGCACCAAAAGACAACCAGCTGAAGTGGCCCGGAGCTTACAGGAGAAATTCAGCTGTGCAGACACTTGGGTCCAGCCCCCATCTCTGGGCACGTCCATTTGTCAGCACTCCCACTAGTTCTGTTTCCCTGAAGGGAGTGGGTTTTGTTGGATCTGGCTCTCACGTCACAAACTCTCAAAGTAAAATACTATGTCAAATATATAAAATCCCACCTTTTCCTGGGAAGTAAACACCATTTGGCACATCCACTGAGTGCCTGGAGGAGCGTGCTGTACCCTCAGCATACAGCCCCACAGCCCATGCCTGCCATCCCCTCCCAGCACTGAGCACCACTGAAGCCACGGAGCTGACTCCAACTTTTATGCATTATCTGTAGCACAAAAAGAGGGTCCTCAGTAACTTTACTCCCACAACACAGCAGAGCTGCCCTAGCTTTAGGTAACAAAGCCACTTCAGGTGTCAAACTCCTTTGCCTTCTCACACTTCGTGATAAAAACGTCTCGACTATTTGGGACAAGTAGCATAAAATATCTATTTAGGATGTGTGCAGGACTACAAGACTCCAATTCTAGTAGCCACCACATAAAGAATAATTTTAGTTTATAGTTTCAGGTCTGCTCTGAGAAAATGTGAATTTCTGCTCATTTTGTTATGATTTTTTGTGGGGTTTTTTTTAAGATTAAGTGAGGAAAACAGCAGGTCGGAGTCTGAAGATACCCACACACTTTTCCAAGTAAATGCTGTTTCAGTCAGACAGCTGCAGGGAACAGCTCTCTCTGGCAGGGCTGGCTTCAGACACTGCATGCTTGTAACAAGCTAAATCCCACCATTAAGAGGTTTAGCCCAGCTACGATTGTCAAAAGCTGTCTGTCACAAGGCCTGTTTCTCCCATATTCAGAGAATTAACAATGAAAGTACTTTCTGACGTGCTAAATGAGATTTTGGGACACTTAACAAGAGTTGGCTCAAAAATGCTACCTCAAGAAATATAAAATGCCAGCAATGTTGACATTGTATGACAAATTATATGTTCCTTAATATACTGTGTCACTCCATTCAGTTTTATAATTGGCACTGACTGTAGCTGAAATCTGATCCAAAGTATACAGAATTAACTGGCTCTTGTTTTGTCCCTCTTAGCATTTTTCAGGCTACAGATCTTTGTAAATATTTACTTAATAGGGTGGCATACTAATTTTTCCCATAAAATATATATAGTCCGTATCTGTAATGATATAATTAATTTTTTTCTGTCAGATGACAGGCTAGCTGTGTACAGCCAGCTCAGAGTGCAAGTGATGGGAAACTGCCTTTAGAGTTCGAGCAAAGAAAAACATATAAAGAAAGATGATTATACCCTTTGACTTCTGCCAATCTCATTAAAACTATTGTAACTACAGAAGCTATACTTGCTCAGCAGAAAGAATTTCAAGGAACCGTTGTTCCAGGGAGAAGTACTGTCAGCATTAACTCTGGGGTTACACCAATTAAACCTCCTATTCAATATCCTCTTCTCCTGCCCTGGATAGTGGTGCATAACAGTCCTCATGGGCCTCTCCCCATGATTTTGTTCAATTCCTATTGAAATAATTTAGTCCTTTTGGTCTTGACAGCATTCTGACACCTAACAGCATGTACCTGCTGTCTCCGTACTTTTGGCAACTGAGTTTATTTTGCATTTGCTGGCTCCCTGGTGATTATGATTTCATAAACCTCTGTTACATACATTCCCACATCTCTGTGAGGACTCAAAAGTCCTAATCAGCTTAATCTCACTGGCCCTGGCTCGCTCCAGCAACCTGTGCTTGGTGAAGAGTTGCAAAGACAGGCAACAAAGTGACAGAAATTCCCATGGATGTTGTGGGAATCAGAAGTCAGGACACCACTTCTCTGCCCCCCGCATCCCTTCCCCCAAACAAATCCGTATCTGGATGCAAATGACTCCCTAATCCTATTAGAAAACAGCATTTCAGACCCATGGTGTAGACCAAGCTCCATCTGCATTCACAGTAATGTAATTGAGCAGTGACCCAGATTTACCATAGATAAACAGTGATGTAATGCTAGAATGAGAGAAGAAATACATACTCATATGTATATAGACACACACAAATATATATATATATATAAATAAATAAAACATTTCTATTTCTTAGAGAATATTTTAAACTCCTCAAATAGCCTCTCAGTAGCAAAATAAAAGCATGAGCCTTGCACTTCTCTGGAACACTAAAATGCCATTTCCTTTTAAACAGAAGAAATTCAGACTATGGTTGGCTTTATTTTCCCCATAGCTGGTCAGAGTCATCGCAGAGATTTTCAGAAGTCTTGGAAGCGTGGAGCTCTCCCTGGCACACCCATCGGGATGCCTGTTTGCAGGTTTGTGTTTGGACATTAATTTTAGAACCATTTCCAAGGATTTTTTAACTGGGCATGAGGATGTGCCAAACAAGCAAAACTTATTTACAGACTCCAGCTCCCACCATGAGAATTATTTGAAGGAGGGAAAATCTGCAGTGTTTTGAATTTTAAAAGAACAGCAATAGCATTTTGGTTTCATTTTAGTTTCAGATATTTTCAGGAATTAGAATTATTCCTATATACCTGACCTTTAAATGATGCTGGTCTTGGGATGTAAATGACAGCTCTAGTATTTCTTAAATGTAATTTTACAAGAGAATGTGTGCTTATTTCCTCAGCTCTTTCTCGTGCAATTATTTGACAGTTAACACTTTCTGGTAGTGTCAGATTGGCAATATTTTGGAGTGCAGCATGCAACCACTGCCTGAAGGACACGGGCAGCATCCAGGTTGGATTATCTGACACCCAACATGTGCATCAAGCCACACCCAGGACATTCCTCCAGACATAAAAGGAGCAGTGGAAGATTCCTGGGCTATGCTGAAGGTTCATCCCAGTCCTACAGCCACCTCATGCCATCACTATCTTTATTTATTTATTTTTTTATCATAATCACTTGGGCTTCTGGGTAATTGGAACAATTATGGTGATTAATTGCATGTTTGCAATAAAAACAGAAGACCAGGGAGGGTTACATTACAGGCTAAATATTTTCAGAAAACTCTATCAGCTGGTAGACATAACAAATGCGATCAGTCCAATGCAACATGAAGCTGCACACATTGTGAAAACTGGTTTGCTCTGGAACTCAAATCTCCTTAAAAGAAGCCAAAGTGTTTAAAAAAATAAACTAAGTCAGAGTGCATAGGGGGAAAAGAAATATTGACATGTGAGGCTGCTGCACTTCTAACATAAAGAAACTTTGTTTTCCCTTTGGTCCTTTTATTGTCTAAATAGAAAGTGCAAAGCACAGGAGAAAGCACACAACAAGGCGAAGCGCAAGCGAAGGTCGTTGGCTTTTGCTTGGAAGCAGGGAGTTACATTGAAAGGAAAATCAGAAAAGCACACAGTGGGATACCCACAGTACTGACACATTCCTCAATGACAGCAAGAAGGCAAACTGACCTGCCTGCCACTACCACTCAAACACCAAGGATTTTGGAGAGAGAGCTTAAAGCCAAGAACAGAAGATACACTGAAAGCTTCATTTGTTGAACCCATGCTTACAAATCTGGGCTTTCATCTTCTACTCATCAGTACGCTACCAAAATGCTTAAATACAGCTTCAACCAACTCCTCTTTCTGGATTTCTTTGCAACCACCTGGTCTCCAAAGATACACTTTCACCAAACGGAGCATTAATGCTTACTCAAGATACACTTTCCAAAGGAGAAAGAGGAGGCAAGAGCAGGCATTGCCCACCCCTGCCCTTAAAGCCGTGCCAGTGTACGGCAGAGTGCAGAAGTTCCCTGCAAGGGAGGGGATGCCCTGGATCTCCCACAGCCAGGCCAGACACGGTTCACCTATCACAACGTCACTATCATGGCCACCATCTTCCTGTCTGTCTTCTAAAGCATATGACAGCTGCCAGTGTTGTGTGACAAGCTCAGGTGTGCTCTGCAGCCGGGCCGCACATCTCTGAGCAGGGCTGATCAGCCAGGGCAGAGCTCCAGACCGAGGTAGGCAGACTTCTGTCAGCGCACGAGCCGCAGCTCTTCCCATCATCACCACAGAGATGTCTGCCCCACGCTCCACACAGACGTGCCCTTGGGCAGCTGAGTCCAAACCAATCTTTAACATCAGGGACTCTGTAGGATCTGGTCCATGGTGCCCATCAGTCTTACCTTCAGCCAAGCCTTTACCAGGCTACTCAGTGAGGTGCACTATAAAATTTCTACATAAATAAAAACCCAGCTTCTTATATTGCCCACACTACCACATACTTGCTTGGTTACATGGAGAAAGAAGTGAATAGTGAAAGGTTTTATGTTCCATTTGTATGATTGGAGACTTTGTGCTTTAACACAAGCGCCGGGGTCACAGGGCAGGAACACGGTGTTTTCTTTCCAGTCAGCATGAAACTGACATTTATTAGATGAGTGTTTTGTTCTATTTGTTTTAAGTCGATTACATTTTAACTCAGTTCAACAATCCTGGAAAACCTGACAACATTTTCCAGAGTGTTTAATCAACATGAACGTAACGGACAAATGTTTGAAATTTAAAATAAGAGTATATTGCAACACAAATACATTCTTTATACTGGTAGGTCTGTATTTTTTTTATTCCAGTCACTGCCAAGTGTTTGTGTCTCTGCATTTGGGAAATCTGTGTTAAACATTTCTCTTTAGTTGAGAAAAGTCTTCTCAGTGCCAGGGTTTCTTGTGATTAATTATTGAAGAAATTGTCTTTTATTTTTAATTTAACTGCAGAATTTTAGTTAGACTCATTAAACTGCCAAGTCCTTACCTTTTCAAGAGAAAAAGCAACATGAAGGTGTAAGAGCAGTGGAAGGCAGTGAGGAGTGCTGAGGTATACACCAGCAGTATTTCTGTACATTCTCTCCAGAAGGGACCCATATTTTCCATATGTGTTTTCAGGTTTCATCACATTCAAATCAAACAAACAAACAAAAAAGGCAAATTTAAAAGACTGCTTCCTCTGCAGTCCAATGTGTATCTATTCTCAGTCCCACACAGGTCACACGCCAGAGCTCTGAATGCATTTTCCTGCATCCTCCCCTGGAGCCTCACTTACCACAGGGGCAGGCTTCCTCCCGCTCCTCGGAGCTGCACCAGCCCCAGCCCACACAGTGATTCAGTGCTGCCGCCACCTTCTCTGCAGTGGGGACGGGAAAGAGCTGCAGTGGCGGCTGAGGCCACCAAAAGTCACACAAATCTGCAGCCTGACAGAAGCCAAGGCTCTTGGATGCGGGAGTTGTGGACACTTTGGCACAGCTCAGTGCAAGCAGGACTCCAGCCAGGCTGAGAGTTGCTGTATCCTACTTGTCATCCAACCCCATCTGCGACAGTTCTGCATCTCAGCACCCATCTTCCCTCCTGTCAGCCTTCCCGCTGAAGGACAGCAATTTATGATACAGGTATCAAAGCTCTGAATTTGCTTCCTTTAGCTACAGGTTGTTACTTTCACAAACAGACTTGTTGCTAGAGAGTAAGAAGCAGCCTTCTCCAGCTTACACCAAGCTTTGCATTCCAATACCCAATTTGCCATGGGGATATTAACTTCAGTTTGAGCGCTGCAGAAAAAGCCAACAGAGTCACTCTCAGAGCCCATGTCAAAGCCCAAATGACTGGGCAATAAAATTAATGATTCTGTTGTCATTTCAATCACTATGATTATCAAGAGAAAGCATATGCTTATTCCTTTAATATTTCAGCATTTCATTCACCAGTTACACAGAAAAACATTCTGAAGCCCATGGAGCTCTGACTTCATGTTTAAACCAAGGTCCAGAAAAATTAATGTAATCAACAAGCACCAGTTCAGTGAGAACTTCTGTGAGCATTAGAACCATTCATGAAAATTTGACTAAAATAGGTATTTTTTTAAATACAGAGCCATTTTAATTCACTTCTCACTTACTACTCAGTACACTACTCTCACCCATTTACATCTTGTAAAACACTCCTTAACAAGGAATAGAAAGATAGCTAAAATATTTGGCTTTTTCTGGCAAGGCTTTTTCGTCAGCTGTAAAATATGCAGTAGCTCTATTTAATGGGTAGTATTCTAAAATAGTGAATAAAACTGGCTACTCGATGTTGCTCACACACACAAGAAAAATGAAACATCTATTGCAAAAGATCTTATTTTCCCAGACCAAAACCAGCCTCTCCAACATCAGCTTGATTACGTTACCTCAAGCAGTACCTATTCATACAGGTGGTCTTACCTGAGGGTACAGCACTTCGCTGAGTGGACAAAACTAACTCCTGATGATCCAGAAATTCCCTAGAGGAAGATACCAGTTTGGCCTCTTCATTTCAGTCACTGCTCAGGTTGCTATCACTAGTCACTCAAAACCTACAGATCATCCCCTCTCAAAACAGTTGGATTATTCTACTTGCTGCAACTTTGCCGTGCATTGAGGTTGCAGTTTCAAGCTGCTTTAACTGCCAGAGACAGGAGATCCAGTGAAAGTCTTGCTTTGATGGCAAGCGGTTAATGTAATGCTCAGGCTCCAAGTTAAGGAAAACACTTCCATGATTGGTTAGAGAACCAATGCCATGTACAGAAACTCACGGTAACCGAAGCACCAGAGGCAGCCATAAAGCATGAGGTTATCTTAAATTAGATTTAATCTGCTCCTTGGGTTGCCTAACAAGGAGAGCGGCACTGTTGTAATTTGATGGCTTCTGATGTAGCTCACTTGCAGGTCAGATACTTCTGAACTGCACCAGCTCTGCATGCATCCTCCAAACAGTGGCTTAGTCCTGCTCCCACTGAGAAACTGCCCCTCAACATCTTCATGCATGTGTGTTTTATGCTGTTAACAAGGACTCTAATGAAAATGATAAATTCTGTTTTGAAATTTCCATTTCAGAATAACAATACTGGGACATTCTAGACAAACATCATACCTGTCCTTTGCCAGAGACACTTACTGCTCTGCATTCTGGATCACATTGCTTTTCTTTCAGGGAATGAACATCTTGTAAGGGTCTGAGCCTGCATTCTGACCGTAGTTCAATGTATAGTCTTCTTTGCATTATTCAGAGCTAGCTTGTGTTTTTCTTGCCTCTGACTGCACATCCATCTAAAAAGAACTAAACTCACCAGATGAAATACTAGCCCAAGTTAATTCCCTCCAACTGCAGTCACTTTCTTTGCATGTTTCTGGTTCCTTAAACAAATTTATTTCTCTGAACTGTGGCTCTCAAGGTAGTCAGATGTAAAAGTATTTCTATTTAAGGGGAGAAAGTCTTGTGTCTGGTACAGACAAAGTGAATATTCTAGAACTGTTCTGCTTCACTGTAGCAGATGAAGACAAAACGTAGGAAATCACGCTCCAAATACATTACATTGAGAAGAGAACTGTGACCAATCCCAAGTTTGTGTGACTGCTACAAGGTCCCATGGGGTCTTTGTAGGCTCCGAGGTGGTGCCAGTTCCTCTAGTTCTCCCTGCTGGAGATCCCGCTCCATTGTGAAACATTCTAGCTCTTTATCTACCAAGGTTCTTCATCTCCTCATTTTCTCACTCAAGTTTGAAAACAGAATGTCATTTTTCTGGGAGGGAGGTTTATAGCCTATCAGAAAAAAAAAAAACAAACAAAAACTTTAGAATTGTCTCAATTATAATCTTTTGCTCTAGAACACCAGCACAGGAGATGCCCTGCATACCAGATCTGTACACAGGCTGTACTTCCACAAGTTTATATTATACAATTTTAACAGCTCTCAGACATCATTTTGCTGCAAACATTTCAAGTCCAAAAAAGGTCTGTAAAACCACTGATCTAATGAAACCAGGATAAGAAGAGAATTAACTGCTTGACTTTACTCAGTAGGCCTGAGGTCAGGTACTGACTCAGCCTCAACTACTGTACCATCCTGCTTCATGAATCATCCACCAAGAACTAGCTTATTTAACGTCTGCTTAAAAGCTGGATGATTTAAACACTGTAATAATCACTAATCAATTTGACAAGCGTGAGCATAGAGGGAGAAAGCTAGAAACTTGGTATAAAAATATCTTTGACCAATCTGTTCCCTACAGTTACACGAAGTTTATTTCTTTATATTACTATATAAATATATGTAACTCTCATGCAAAGAGGTCCTCAAAAATGGGGTCTTCAACTGAAGGTAACATAAAATAGGTCAAACTGCACCAACCATCACTGAACATGCTCTAGAGAATGAATGCCACCATCTGCCATACTGAAACAAGTGGTTAGTCCTCACAGCACATTGTTCTTTCTTATAGTGCCCTTTCTCACAGTACTAGGTCCTTTTAGCAGGCAGATCGAGAGCTGCCTGCCCTAAAAGGCAAGTGCCTTTCTGAACTCCAGTCTATTCTGTAGCACCAAGAGCAGTTATTACCCTCTGAACTACCTACTGCATGAGATAGACCACATTTCACTTGGATTTCTTCAGCACATCCATCTACATTTCTTCTAGAGAAACATGCTTACTTGTTTTAGACTTAAAGTAATGGAAAATTCATGCCACACTGTTGGTAATCTGTTCCACTGTTTAACTGTCTTCTTCTGAATTTTCACTTTTGAATTTGGAAACTGATGTAAACAAACCAAATTAGTTTAGCCAGTAAGAAGCATTGCAAAGACATATATTGGTCTGAAAGAGTCAGATTTCATTTGACCTTGAATATTCTTAGACTGAAGAAGTTAAACATGAATAAGCACAAGTCTCACAGGGCTAATATTAGGGCTAAATATCCATTATAGCTAAACTTAAGTCCAAGGAACCCAAAGTCACGAATAACTGCATTGAATTACTTTAAAAATAAAGTTATTTTGGCTTAAGTCTCAAATGTTTCCCTTTCCTGTTTTTAAGCTACAGAGTTTTTTTCTTTTAGGTTTTTCAAATAGTAAAAATATTCTGAAAGCAAGAACTATTTAAGTGGGTATCAGATGTAAAGCTACATCAAGTACTGGTAACACGTTACAGCTTGATTTATACCATGAAAGAAAACACCATATATGCCTTCCAAAACTTGGGGTTTAAACTGTAGTTATTATTTACTGTGTAAACAGTCAGACAGACACCTTATAACATGAATTCATCCTTTTCATGCTCCTAAGGACTGAGATATGGTAACTGACAAAAGTTATGCTGCTATATAGAGATGTCCCATATGACCAACCTGTGAGTGTGCACAAACTCCCTCAGCTTTTCCTGGCATGAGCCAAGCTCAGCACTTGATGTACCCCCAAGTCTTACTGTACAAGACCTGTGGCAAAGCACCATCCTGCCACCATCACCCTCTCAGTGCAGGTACACACTTGTCTTGGAGAACCAGCTGCCTGCTTGTACCAACGAACAAACGCAAGTGCAACAGAAAACTCCTTTCTTCACAGACCGTTTTCCCCTTTGCATTACACAGGCTGCAGGAAGGCACAGGCATTACAAACCGCAAACACGCAGCCCAGCCCAGCCACAGTGGTCACTTGCACTCTATCCCCCACGCAACACACCGAGGAACCTCACATGGTCTGTGGCTGCTGCAGCAGGAAAACTGCAAGGGACCGTGACCTCAAACCGCGAGCGCTTGAATAGGCGAGTAAATGTCAGACGCGGGGCTGAGGCGGGGGCTCGACGCTCACAGGACGCCGAGGGAACGCACCAAGTCAGGTGGGCGGCAAGATGGCGGGCGGGGCCCCTCAGCCC
>NW_010289806.1:0-21955 GCF_000700745.2 Antrostomus carolinensis
CCAGGACACGGTTATTGGCCTCTGGGCTGTCTCTCTTACCTTCTTTCCCTCACACCAACCCAGCTTGGACTGGATTTTCCTGTTTTATGCTTTTCTAGTAACAGAGTGAACCTTGCCATCGAACTCACACTTTCAAAAATTCATTCTTTTGGGGTGGAAAAATAATGCCAGGAGTAAATGTGTGGAGAGTCAGAGATCCTACCTGCATCCTACCTGCATCCTACCTGCATCCTACCTGCATCCTACCTACATCCTACCTGCATCCTACCTACATCCTACCTGCATCCTACCAGCATCCTACCTGCATCCTACCTACATCCTACCTGCATCCTACCAGCATGGACCCAGGCACACCCATTGTACTGCAGAGAAACCTGGACCCAGGCACACCCACTGTACTGCAGAGAAACCTTTGCTAACTAGAAAACAAATTGCTCTTTCTCTAAAGTTTCCCATGAAAACTATTACTTGCAAAAGGAATTCAAATGTTTGAGGTTTTTTTTTTTTCTGCTTCCAAACATGATCTGGGGAAGGAAATAAATGTCACGAGTTTCCTGCAGAGCAAAAACCCCGTTTCAGAGGATTTGGAGGAAATGTTGGCCCTTGCCTCAGTCTCCCTGTGTGATTTTGTTCTGCACAGCCAGTTTCTCTCTCTCTCTGCCTCCCAGCCATCATTCTTGATGAGGCTTTGAGCAACCTGATCTAGTGGAAGATGTCCCTGCTGATGGCAGGGGGGTTGGAACTGGATGAGCTTTAAGGTCCCTTCCAACCCAAACCATTCTATAATTCTATGATTCTATGCTTCAGGGATGTAAATTATTTCTGGTGATTAAAAACAAGAACTTAGGAGAAAGAAATCTATATGTTGTTTACAGCAGGGCCTCATAGACTATTGTCATGTAAACTACCACAGGAATTCATAAAAACACTATTTATAATTGAGTATACATAATAAAAAGTCATATTTATAGTATTTTAATGCTGAGAGCTTCCCATGGCTGCTTTATCTACCTCTGAAAAAGCATCTATAATGGAATTGTTACAGGGGATGGAAATGACACTATCTCAGGATTACTGAGATAGGATTTCCAGACCATGTTCCCTGCAGCCAGAGAGTTTTCTTCTCCAAATCCAAGCGCTGCAGGATGCCACACACCCAGCAAAGGTCAGACCCCAGTG
Organism: Antrostomus carolinensis; assembly: GCF_000700745.2. Taxonomy (NCBI): domain Eukaryota; kingdom Metazoa; phylum Chordata; class Aves; order Caprimulgiformes; family Caprimulgidae; genus Antrostomus; species Antrostomus carolinensis. Next base: position 1,180 of record NW_010289806.1, read on the forward strand.
AGCTCCACAGTGGTTTCAACCATCTCCCCGTGTCTGGAACATCCTGGGAGAGGAGCAGCCACCCCATTGGGTCTGGCCGCTAGTTCTAGATGCTCAGGTGAAGTTCTTTGCTCCATCCCTCACGCGCTGCGGATGCTAATTGCCTTTTCAAGGTGAATTTAAGCCACTTGAGTAGAGCTGGGGCTGTGGGAAAACACAACCCTATGGGGTTGGCACCGAGCCCGTGATAACCCAATTTTGATCTCAAAAATTGGGTGGCACAATGTGGGTACCAAAGTCTGTACCACTGCAATCCAGCAAGTCCCTTTTCCATGTGGCCCCCAGGCTGCTACCATATTTTTTTGCTACAAAGTGGAATGGATTTGAGCAAATAGGATGAGGGGTGATGGTTTTAAACTGGAAAAGGGTGGATTTAGGTTGGAGATTAGGAAAAAGTTCTTCAATATGAGGGTGGTGGATCATTGGAACAAGTTGCCCAGGGAGATGGTGGAAGCCCCATCCCTGGAGATATTCAAGGTCAGGTTTGATGGTGCTCTGAGCAACCTGCTCTAGTGAAGATGTCCCTGCTCACTGCAGGGGGGTTGGACTAGATGACTTTTGAGGGTCCCTTCTAACCCAAACCATTCAATGATTCTAAATCCTGCCTCAAAAACCCAGCTTGGAGGAGTCACACCAAGCGGGGCGGCGGGCGCAGCGGGAGGCCCCGGGATTAATCCGCAGCAGGGCAAAGCCATCAGCCAGACGGATTAGTCGGGTCAGCAATTAAACGTTGGCGCTTCCGCTGCCGGCCACGCGTAGGAAAAACCCGACACTCAAGGACAAAATGTGGTTCCTCCTTAAAAGCTGTTCCAAAATGCTGCATCTATGGGCTGGGAGCGTTTCTGGGACCATAAACAAGGTGGCTGTGTCACAGTCGGCTAAATATAGTGCAGCCTGGGTTGCCTTCGCGCTGCCTGTGCCATCTGAATTACTTGGTACGCTGATTTTATTTGATTTTTTTAAAATTTCTTTTTCACAGGGAAGGCTGTGACTAAGAGAAATCCACGGTTGAAGGGAGAGCAGAAGATGGAGGCTCTAGTCCAAATGCAGAAGGTGGATAAAGTGGGTAGTTTGCGGACCTGGGAGCCTGTCCAAAATATTCCTCACCCTCCCCTTCCACCTCCTTCTCCTCCTCCTCCTCCTCTCCTTGGCCGTATCCAAAATAAGACTAGAGGGATGACAGCCACAAATACATCAGCAAGACATGAAATATTTCTTGATTTTTTAAAGTCATGGCCATCCCGAGGTGATGCTGAAGGGGATAAACACCTACCTGAAGCAGCAGTGCCGTGGGGACCAGGAAGCTCTGCTGTGTCCCCCCTCCCAGGGTTGGACTGAAGCAAATGCACTGCTGTATACATTGAGCTATATATATATTTATTTATTTCTCTTTTCTGGCCTGAAATAGGGTTTTGAAAGAGAATGCAGCTCTGTTTGTCTCAGCAGAATATAATGGGGGGGGTTTGAGGGTTGGTGTCACAGCGGATGCGCTGCAAAAGGCTAGATATCCGTATTTTCTAGCAGCATTTATATGGTTACCCATTTATATAGGTATTTTATATCATTTATATCACCCTTCCTATACAGCTGCGTTCAGATTTAAGCGACACTTCTCATTTGAAGCCTGAAAAATCACTTCATTTCTCTTCATTGAAGGTAATACACCTAAATAGCTCTGACAGCCTTAAAATACACCAATCTGGGGGGTGTGAGAAGAGATGCTCCTGTTCTACCTGGAGTCACCGAGGCAGGCAGAGCAGGAGGCAGCTGCAGGTTATTAAATGTTTGAGTAGAGAATTGCCTCGATTGGAAAAGACCTTTGAAGACGATCGAGTCCAATCGCAGGTAGACGTTGCGGGGTTTCAGCGCCTGAACTTGCCGTCAGACAACGATACGCGCAACGCTGCCAAGGGAAGCAGCTTCCAGCCTGATCTTTTCCCTCCGACCTATTATATAACATGGCTTTAAAGCAGAAATTCCTTTGCCTTATCCCCAGCTGCAGGATCCCTACGTGCCATCCCGGTGATTACTCAGCACAAATTCACCGTCAACAACATCCCGGGGGGGTTTTTTTTTTTAGGGTTTAGTTTTTTGATGGCGCACCGTCTCGCTCTTCTCCCATCGCAGCCCCCGCTCATGGCTCGCTTCTCCTTACCTTGCTTTTCAGATCCCTGCATCCTCCTCTCCCCGTTCCTGCGGCAAAGAGACGGGGAACCCGGCTGAGATCCCACACGCCGGCTTTCGACTCGTCATTCGGCGGCAATCCCGGGTCACGGGGCGACGGCCGTGGGCTGGGACGCTGCTGCCAGGGAACTGCGTGCCAGCCGGGTTATATTTGGGATTATAGAGACTCAGGGAAGGATGAGGATGGAGGCAGACATATCACATCTTCTAAAATGTGGCATGGAGTGGGATCTGGAGTCTGCAGGTCTGATCCATCAAATACAAATCTAAGCAATCTTCTTTTCTTTTTTTCCTCCCCCCCCCACTGATTTCTTGCTTTTTGGAGAAGGTTGAATCCTTTGGACAGACTCAGTGGGGATGCAGCGTGTCAAAGCTTTGCAGAGCTGGGAGGAGGCACACTAATGCTCATCCTGGTTTCATTGGGGTAGAGCTAAAATTCTTCTCAGGAGCTCAAAGAGTGTTTTGGTTTCAGTGTGGGATTTGGGATGAGAAGAATGTTGATAATATAGTGATGATTTTAGTTGTTGCAAAGAAAATCAAGGACGTTCCACCTTGCTAGTCTGCAGGTGCAGAATAAACTCAGGGGGAGAGTAGTGAATCAGCAAAACTCAAATTGGCATTTGGCTCTGCCAGTGGGATATTCCATCTCATATCACATCGTGGTCAGTATATTACTGAGGGTCAATTAATAATTGACAGAAAACCTCTCAGCTCTCTTGGGGATCACACAGGCTCTCCATCTTCCAGGGTCTGGGTTTGGGGACTGTCTCTGCTCCGGGATCGCTGGCTGGGACAGGCTGGGCATCGGTCGGTGGGTGGTGAGCAACTGCACTGGGCAGCACTCATTTATTAAATCCATTAAGACTGATATTATAATTATTATTTTATTTCAATTATTAAATTGTTTTTATCTCAACCCACGAGTTCTCTCACTTTTCCCCTTCTGATTCTCTCCCCCATCCCATCAGGGGAGGGTGAGCGAGCGGCTGCCTGGTGTTTGGCTGCCGGTCGTGTTAAACCACCACAGTCCTAGAAATATGTTCTTAATTACCCTCATATCTTTCTCACAACATAATTACAGATGCAACAGCATTACCAGCTATCAGTGTCACTTCTTCCAAGCAATCATCAATAATTCCAGTTATTTTCCTTGCGTATCCCCCATCCCCACTGTACCAGAGCATCGCAGGAGCTTTAATCTCTGGGTAATGACGGATGGGTAAATGACAGAGGAGCTCAAGGCACAGGTCCCCGGGGGCAGGTACACAAAAGGACAAGTTAAAATAACTGGGCTGTAAATAAGCAGCGTGGAGTGCAGAAAACAAATAAATAATAATATACTAAAAAACCTGACGTGACGGGATTGATATTGCACAAAATATGTACAAATCTCAGAGAAAAGGGGGAATTTTGATGATTTCAGTGTTGTTCTGAAATACAAAGGTGTATTTATCAGCCCCACAGGGACACGCTGCCTCGCAGGTGCCAGGGTGGTTTGTTGCATCCCCGGCTGTGCGTATTGTGTCCCCTGCAGCTGGGGGGAAGCCCCAAAGTTGGGGTGTAGGGTTGGGGACACTGACCCTTGTGCCACCCCAGCTGCCCTGCCAAGGCTTTGGTCTCAGCGTGATTTTTTACTCTGCTCACGTATCCCTCTGCTTTTTGACCTCCAAACGTTTGGTTTTAGGCCAAGTTCATTTTCTAGCTTAACCAGCTCTTTTCCTCCTCATATTTATCTGCCCTCGCACCCTCAGATGGAGTGGCATGAAGGAAACACATCCCTTCCCTGCCTCCGGATTGCCACAACCCCCCACCCTGGCATCACCCACATCCCTCCTGCTGGGATCTGCTCCTTCGCCCACGGATGCTGAGGTCAACCCTTGGCCATGCCTCTGCTTTCTCACCTCCCAGGCAGTGCTTTTGCTGCTTACCACCCTTTATTTTAATTTCTCCTAATAATTTCTGAGTCTCTGCTTACACCAAACAGGTGAGCAACAGCCCTGAGCTATTATTTGGGAATTAAAAAATCAAAAACCAATCAGATCTGCAAGCCAGTAGTGATGGGAGGAGGCATTTCAGCTTATGGCTTTTAATTCCCTCGCCCAAAATACACGTGACGGATTACACGGGGCACCGGCAATAGCCAGAGCTTTGCTGTGCCCGGTGCTCTCCGTTATTTTTATTGGGGGGAAAGTTAAATAGGAAAATATAAACCACTTTATGGGTAACAAGGATAGGAGGCCACATCTGGAATATTGTGTCCAGTTCTGGGCCCCACAGTTCAGGAAGGACAGGGAACTGCTGGAGAGAGTCCAGCACAGAGCCACCAAGATGATGAAGGGAGTGGAGCATCTCCCTGCTGAGGAAAGGCTGAGGGAGCTGGGGCTCTTTAGCTTGGAGAAGAGGAGACTGAGGGGTGACCTCATTAATGTCTATAAATATGTCAAGGGCGAATGTCAGGAGGATGGAGCCAGGCTCTTCTCAGTGATGCCCAATGGTAGGACAAGGGGCAATGGGTGTGAGCTGGAACACAGGAGGTTCTGCTTCAACTTGAGAAGAAACTTCTTTACAGTGAGGGTGCCGGAGCCCTGGGACAGGCTGCCCAGGGAGGGTGTGGAGTCTCCTTCTCTGGAGACATTCAAGACCCGCCTGGACACCTTCCTGTGTGATCTCATTTAGGTTCCTGCTCTGGCAGGGGGATTGGACTGGATGATCTTTCGAGGTCCCTTCCAATCCCTGACATCCTGTGATTCTGTGAGGGCAGAAGCAACCAGCTTTATCCGCACTGTCAGAACTGGCTTTTTAACCAATATTTTGGATTTTATCAAATAAAGGAGTTGGCTGTAAGGCAGGAATCCTAACAGCAGTATTGTGCCCGAGCCCAAAACATGGGAGACCCCCTTTGCTGGGGGTTTTTCTCCTGAATTCAAGTGGGGATGCTCTGATTGCTCTTCTTCCCTCCTCCTCCTCATCGTCCTCATCATCATCATCAACAGCAGCAGCTCCTACAAAGAAACCCCAGGTAAAAAAAAGACCCACACATGCACATCCCATAGTGCAGATGGGGTATAACTCACACACAGACACTGCCAGCACAGGGATAAGCAGGAGGGAAAATAATTTATTTACATCTTTCGAGCAGTAACACAGCTGCAGTGATTCACCGGGAAGAAAACTCCAGGAAGAAAACTCGGCGTGACACGCCAGCGGTGTCCCGCACGCGGGGACATCCTCCTCCCACCACATCATCTCCTGGGTAGGTACAAAATTGCTGTCGCTTTAGAAAAGGGGTGAAATTCACAGTAAAATAGCAAAGGGGAGCACGGCGGGGAGGAAAAGTGAGGGACACGTGTCGCTCTGGGATCACATCCCTGCTGGTATCTGGTTGATGAAAATACCCCGTTACCACCACAACTCTCGGAGAAAAATCTATCCCGTGGGCTCGATGCATGCACAGCTCTGGGATTTCTACAACTATTATAGGGCTCAAAGCTTTTAAAATAAGCACTCAGGCGGCTCTCCTGGGGCAAAAACATCTGCCAGCCCTGTCCTGCCGTGGGGTGAGCCTCTCCACAGGCAGAATTTTGCAGCAGGGAAGGATAAAAGCAAAGAGGCAGGCGAGGGAAAGCAGGGAGCAGCCCCTTGCCTGGCACTGGGGCTGCTTTTATAGCCTAAAAAACCCTCCCCATCATCTCCCCCCATCCTGCTCAACACTGTTAAAAAGAAAACAGCACACACATTTTGGCTATTTCTAGATTTGTGTTTAAAAATAACCCAGCCCTTCATCCGAGGGTCATGGGAAAATCTAAAATCTTTCTTAAATAGGATTTCACTGCAGGCTGGAAGATTTGCGTCCTCCCAGCCCAAGAGCTCCAGGGGGGATGGAAAGGTCCCCAGGGACAGCAGTGAAACCCAACGGTCCCTCTGCTCCCATCCGGAGTGGGATGCAGAGCCCTCCCCTGCCACCGCCGCTGCACCATCACTTGTACCCACAGGTAGGTGACAAGCAGGTGACAAGCAGGCAGAGATGCCACCAACGGAAAGAGCAAACATGAGGAGCTCCTCCAATAGCACAAGGATATGGGTGGCTGATCAGGGATAAAAATTCCCAGGAATGTGCCGAAGTTTCACACACGGAGCCCATGCATCCCTAAAAAAGTCAGTCAGCTCCTCCCCGTCCCCTGCCACAGGGCCACTCTCCAAGTGAAAATAAAACCTGTGACATTTCAGCAAGAGAAACTTGCCCAGGCTGCTCTAATTAATCAAACAGGCGTCGGGGAGTGACAGCTTTTCTGCCCCCCCATGCAGATTGCAGCACAGCAGCTTCGGGCAGAGCTCCCAAAAGGCGATGCTAAAATTCAGCGCTTGTTTTGTTTTGTTTTGTTTGTTTTTTTAAACTTTGAAAAATACACATCTTGCTTTTTTTTTTTTTTTCTTTAAATATATAGTCTATAAAATAAGGCAACTCAAGGAGACAAAAAGAATGTCCCCATTGCTTAGGTACTGCATCCCACCACCACTGAGGGTTACAGTACTTCCAGTTGAGAAAAGCCACTCCGCTCGGCCTCAAAGCTCTGAAGAGGAGCGACACGCTCCAATGATGATGTAAATCTTGGGGAAATGCCTGGGCATGGCCCTCAACAGCCCCTGGAAGGGAAATATCTCACCCCTTTTGGGGGTTCATGGAGATGGAGCCACTTCTGCCACAGATGCTGCAGCCGCAGCGGGTATCACTTAGGGAACACCCCCATCACCAGGGGATCTCAGGGATAAAGGCAGCACAGAAGATGGAATGATTTGATTTCTCCCCAAAACTGAAGCACACATTATAAAAAATCTTTGGGGGAGAAATTCTTCTAACATGACCTTATCTTGGAATATTAAAAGCTATAAACAAGGTAAGCACAAAGGAGTGCGACGCATCCCCAGCACAGATCCTGCTCCGTGTCACAGCATCTCATGAAAACGAGACCGTACGGCAGCTCTTTGTAACAGGGGTTTCCTCTCTCTCTCTACAGAAGAAGCACAAGTGTGTGTTTTACCTCCAAACTTTCCCTTCTTTTGTGTGTATTAATGCTGGAAAAGTGATCTTCACATTTCCAAGCTTTGTAGTGTACACACTGTCCGTGCTGCTCATCAGTTCCCACTGCACTAAGTCTTCATTTTTAGAGTCTTATTTCTCTGAGAAATAAATTTAATAGAAAAAAAATATATATTAAAAAAAAACCCCAATGGGTTTGTGTGAGGGTGGCAGGGACATCATGGCAAGCTGAGTGTGATACCAAACCTGGTATCATCATGACCCAGGTTTGCATCACTCACTTGGACCGCAGGCAAGAATACTTTATAGCTTCAAAAGAGAAAGAACAAAACCTTATTCTAGCAGATTTGACCTTACAAGCAAAGATCTTTTCACCCTGATACCCTGGTATCCACCAACGTCACCCAGTACATGTGGAGAAGGGACATTAGATACCACATGGTCACCAAATCTGAGCAGAGAAACCAAATCCATGATCGAATTAACTCTTGGTCCTTGGCACAAGCTGTTTAGTTCTCCTCGTCGGAGAGAACGGGCGGGATCTTGCTGGAAAGAAGAGTGTACACGTACGGCCAGATCTTGTTGGTCTCTGTCCCCGAGAAGGAGTGAAGGATGCCCCTGCTCCTGGAAGAGAGATGAGAGGAGAAGTCAGCACCAGCCCTTCCTGAGGACAGGCTGGAAGCTCACCGATGGCTTTTTGGGTGAGAAGAAGGGGATAAAGGGAACGAGCAGTGGCTGCTCCCTCCGCAGCGTTCACAGGGAGGAGCCCAGCTGCGTTCACCCATGGGAGACCCAAACCCAGATAAGCACGAATAATCCCATTACCTGGGAGGAGAGCTCACCCCCGGCCCCCTGAAGACCCCTCCCTCTCTAAAGCACTTTACAGATGTCAATCAGCAAGATTTATTCATGTCATTAAGCAAGGGGAATTCAGGGCCCCAATTCTCTCTGAGGGGAGACTTTCTGGCTCTGTGCAAGTCCCTTGGAGGAGGGTGGAGAGAGGTGGGGGTGGGTCTGTTCAACCAAGGACCAAGGGCCAGGACAAGAGGAAATGGGCTCCAGTTGTGGCCAGGGCAGTTGAGATGGGATGTGAGGAAGAATTTCTTTGCTGCAAGGGTTCTGAGGCATTGGAAGGGGTTGCCCAGGGCAGTGGTGGAGTCCCCATCCCTGGAGGGATTGAAGAGTCGTGTGGACATAGTGCTGAGGGACATGGGTTAGTCATAGGGGACTTGTCAGTGTTGGGTTCATGGTTGGACTCGATGATCTTAAGGGGCTTTTCCAGTCCAGGGAATTCTGTGGTTCTGTAAATGCCTTGGGGCCCTGGACTGATTTTTTTCATAGAATCATCGAATGGTTTGGGCTGGAAGGGACCCTCAAAGGCCATCTAGTCCAACCCCCCTGCAGTGAGCAGGGACATCTTCACTAGAGTAGGTTGCTCAGAGCCCCATCAAGCCTGGCCTTGAATATCTCCAGGGATGAGGCCTCCACCACCTCTCTGGGCAACCTGTTCCAATGATCCACCACCCTCATATTGAAGAACTTTTTCCTAATATACAACCTAAATCCACCCTTTTCCAGTTTAAAATCATTACCCCTCGTCCTATTTTTTGCAGGATGGTTGCAGAGCACACACTGCTCTGGATCTGCACAGCACAGGCCATATGAGTTTATGGTCAAAAGCAGCTCGCAGGTGTGGGCAGGAGGAGAGCCAGTCTCTACAAGGTCACTGTCCCCACCTGCCCACAGACCCTCAGCTTGCTCAGCGATGGCTTTGTGTGGGCAGGGCAGGGCAGTGTCTGAGGCATCAACAGATGGTTGCCCAGAGAAGCTGTGGCTGCTCCTCCCTGGAAGTGTTGCAGGCCAAGTTGGATGAGGCTTTGAGCAACCTGGTCTAGTGGAAGGTGTCCCTGCTGCTGGCAGGGGGGTTGGGACTGGATGAGCTTTAAGGTCCCTTCCAACCCAAACCATTCCATGATTCGATGATCTCTGAGCTTCTCCATCTCTTGTGCTGGAGTTGCGTAGCACTGATGGGCAGAACTTCTGCAAAGCAAACAGGTTTCCCACCCCACGCAGTGGAGCTGCTCTGAATTTCTTTACATCAGCCTCCTCCCTCCAAACAGGGCCAGGGCTTGGCTGTGATGAAGGGCTGGACTTTGTGTCACTCAGTGCAGTGATCTGCACCCCAAATCCTGGCAGGGACGATGCCAGGGCTCCCCGGGGTGTTGGGATGGGGACACAGGACTGGCTGGTGGAAGCAGCGCTCGTGCCTGTTCTTATGGGCACGTTGTGATATATTTTCACGGTCCCACTCACTTGTACAGCTCTATTACTGGCTTTGCAGCATCTTTGTATTTTCGGAGCCTGGCAGCAACAGCCTCGGGTTTGTCATCCTCACGCTGGACCAGCGGCTCGCCTGTCAGGTCATCAACGCCCTAGGGGAAAGCAAACACAGAAACCCAGCATTGCCTTGATTGGAAAAGACCTTCAAGATCATCGACCTTCAAGATCATCGAGTCCAACCATTAACAAGTCCATCCTCTTGATGGACGCTGACAAGTCCATCAAGAGGATGCAGCCACCAGCCCCATCACCCACGCTGCAGCTCCCCGCCACGCAACCGCTGACAAATGCCTCGTCCTGCTCTTCGTTGAACAAGCATCCTTTGGACAGCATAGAATCATAGAATGGTTTGGGGTGGAAAGGACCTTAAAGCTCATCCAGTTCCAACCCCCCTGCCAGCAGCAGGGACACCTTCCACTAGACCAGGTTGCTCAAAGCCTCATCCAACCTGGCCTTCAACACTTCCAGGGAGGGGGCATCCACAACTTCCTTGGGCAACCTGTTCCAGTGTCTGACCACCCTCACAGTGAAGAACTTCTTCCTAATATCTAATCTAAACCTCCCCTCTTTCAGCTTAAACCCATTTCCCCTTGTTTTGTCATTAACTGCCCTTAGGAAAAGTCCCTCCATCTCGCATTTAACATCAATCTCATTTTCCTAATTAACATTTAGCACAACTCCTTCAGGCCGGCTCCTGAGAGCAAAGCTCTCCAGTGCTCAGTTCCCACCACCTGGGGTTTCTTCCCCAGTGATTTTTTATGATCTCAGCTCACCCAGCAAAAGGTTTTTCTGATATTTTCACTTTGTGTATCACTACCAGCCGGTGCCACCGCGATGCTTTGGGCTCTCACCTGGACGTTGGGGGGGTTGAAGTCCATGTTGTACACCCTCCCACTGCCCGGGTGAACCCAGCGGGCGCTCAGACGATCCTTCAGCGTCTCGAAGGGTATGTTCAAGCTGATCACCAGATCCAGCTCGCAGATCCTGTCCAGCGCCTCGGCTTGCCCCAGCGTCCGAGGGAAACCTGTGCAGGCACCGCAAGAGAAAAGGGTTGTGAGAAGAGGCAGGAAAGGAGCAGTGATGGAACCAAAACCATCCATCTCGCAGCTGCAAAACCACCGCAGCTCCTCACTGTAGCCCAAGCGGTGTGAAAGACAGACAGCCACCATATGGCTGCAATAAAAAATAGCTCCTACAGCACCAGCTCCTCACATACATCCCTCAGGAGGCTGAGAGGAGACCTTCTGGCTCTGTCCAAGTCTCTGAAAGGAGGGTGGAGAGAGGTGGGGGTGGGTCTGTTCAACCAAGGCCCAAGGGCCAGGACAAGAGGAAATGGGCTCAAGTTGCCCCAGGGGAGGTTTAGATGGATCTGAGGAAAAACTTCTTCACCCCAAGGTTGTCAGGCATTGGAACAGGCTGCCCAGGGAGGTGGTGGAGTCACCTTCCCTGGTGGGATTGAACAGACGGGCAGACGAGGTGCTCAGGGACATGGGTTAGAGGTGGGATTGGCAGTGTTGGGTTTGTGGTTGGACTCAATGATCTTAAAGGTCTTTTCCAATCAAAACAGTTCCATGATTCTATACAACATGCTGGTTGCTGTGGGCTCGTGTTTTCCTGCAAAGTCATGTCTGGAACAGGGCTGGAGACAAGTGAGAGGGCACAGGCAACAACAAAAAAATGATGGAATTACAAATTAAAACCTGAAGGAAACAAAACACTGTACACAGATGAATGACACACTGCTGGTTTACATGGAGGACACCAAGGATACTGGGATAAAATAGTTTGCACAGCCATCACCCCAGTTCTCTGAAGGTACCAGGTGGTACCTTTTGTTTGGAAAAGCCAGCGAGCGGGTGGGAGCATCTGCTCTTGCTGCTGGACCACAACCAGGGGTGACTCTGAAATGGTCCCCTCTCCAGTTTCCATTGCTGACAACACCCTTTGTGCATTTTTTTAACCCTTTTTTTACATCTGTAAAACCCTCTGGGACCTCCCAGGCTTTTCCCAAGCAGAGCATTATCAGCCGAGAGCTTGTCAGGACATCAGCACAGGACATCAGCCACAGCCCAGAGAAGCTGTGGCTGCTCCTCCCTGGAAGTGTTGAAGGCCAGGTTGGATGAGGCTTTGAGCAACCTGGTCTAGTGGAAGGTGTCACTGCTGCTGGCAGGGGGGTTGGAACTGGATGAGCTTTAAGGTCCCTTCCAACCCAAACCATTCTATGATTCCATGATTATCAAACGGATCACTTGAAATAAACAGACTCCTGGTCACAGTGCTGCTGGAGCGGGGCTCTGACTGCAGCCATCGCACCCCCAGGCAGAGGAATCGCCCGCAAAATGAGGAGGAGGAAGGTAACAGCGCACGTTCCACCATCACATTCAGATTTTAGCTTTGGGGGCAGCCCATCCCTTGAACATCTTGGTACAAGCAGAGGTCAGTACACAAAGCAGGTGGCTCCCAAAATCCTCGTTACAGCTGGAATTGCTTTGCCCTTGTGGCACCCTCAGGACAAAGCTGTGATGAAACAGGAGCTGGTCCCTGGACCAGGCTGCTGTGGGTCGTACCAAGATAAATCAACATCCTGAGCTGCAAGAACCCAGATCTGAGCGTGTCAATGCAAACCCCCATCAATTTGTTGAAACAATGAAATATGGACTTGTTTACGCAGCGCTTGTAGCTGTAATATTTGTTCATCTCCGTGTTTCCAGATGAATTACGTGGCATTATGGTAAGAATAATGAGATTTTAATAGAGGGGCCAGCATTTTCAAGGCAGCCTGGATCTACACAGCTTGAGGTATCTGACATGCACCCTGTGAGCCCAGTGGGATGACACTGCCAGACCCTTGATGCCAACGCTGCTGGATCCTTGGTGCTCGCTGCGGTGAAGAGCTCAGCCGGACCCCAAGTCCCAGCACAAGTCACTTCTCCTCTGGGGCCACCCAGGGCCATGTGAGGAATAAGCCCAGCTCTAGCATCCTCCAGCCCACAGCTCTAGACCATGGACTTATTTTAGTTGTAAACTCTTTTGTATTTTCCCTATCAGGAGCCTGAGAGGTCTCCGAAAGCCCAAGTCTGTTCTAAATCAACTGTCTCAGTCTGATCTCCAGGTTCACTGACTTTGAAGAGCTTCAGATGATTGGCAAGGGTGGGTTTCTCCCCCTACAACAGCCACAGCCGCTTGTCCCCGTATGTCACACTTGCCCGTGCCCAACACCAGAGGTAAGTGTGACCCACCCAGCCCTGCCCCATCCCCTAACCAAGCCCCAAAGCAGTTTCTAGAGCTGCCATCAGCTCTTGCCATCTCTCAGGCCACCGGCAGCAATGCACCATGGCTTCACCACACAGCTTCACTGAGGTGACACTGCCAGACCTTGATGCCAACACTGCCAGATCCTCAGTCCTCACTGCGGTGAGGAGCTTCGCCAAGGGCTGCAGCAGCTCCTGGCGAACCCTCTGCTGCTCCTCTCACCACTTGGTTTGCTCTCAGCATCTTCTCCACCCACCCCTCTGGTGGCTTTCAGGCTCGGGATGAGCAGCTCCTTCGCACACATATGGAGGAGGTAAGAGGTTTTTCTTGGCTTGCCTCCAGCCCAGCTCTGCTCACTGGCTCTGCTTTATGAAACACCCATCTCCTGTCCCTGCTTCTCCCTTTCCCGGACACGTGCCAAGGGCTCAGCTGGACACGCACGTGCGGCTGCTCAGGGCAGAGGGAAGAAACACCCACAGGCAGAGCTCCTGCCTCTCCTCCAACAACCAGCAAAGGCACCTTCTGCTTTTTCTCTCTCTCGCTGCTGCCCAAACCATTAGCAGTAAAAAATGTTTGAAAGGGGGCTGGGATTTTCCCATCCAGAGGAAACTCACCATCGAGCAGCCAGTGCTGCTCTCGCCGCTTCTCCAGCTCCGTCATCACCACGCGCGTGATGACATGGTCTGGCACCAGAAGGCCTTGCTCAAGGTACTGCTTTGCCAAGATGCCAACTTCTGTTCAAGAGAAGAGAAAAAAAAAAGAAAAGAAAAGAAAAAAAAGCATGACATTTCTGCTTAAAAAATATCGTTCCCCCTCAAATTCTGCTTGTCCTCCCAGATCGCTCATCCAGGAGCCTTTCAGCAGCATCCCCCAGCTCCAGTCACCACTCCTGATAGCCAGGGGCCACACGGTCCTCTTGGTGCTGTAGAAATGGAAATGCCCGATATATCCAAGGGTGGGAACACAGCAAACACCAGCCAAGCCCTGGCAGACCTGGCAGCCAGCTGATGGTGGCAAGGGCCACCAGCACCATCCCAGCCATGCTGGACACATGCACTGTGTGCTACACACGGAGCTCCTTTGGTCTTGGAGATGGCACCAGTGACACTGTCACGGATATTAAATGTCCTGAATCACAGAATCCCAGAATTCCAATGGATTGGAAAAGCCCTTGAAGATCATGGAGTCCAATCACTAACCCAACACTGGCAAGTTCCCCACTAACCCATGTCCCTCAGCACTATGTCTACACGACTCTTCAATCCCTCCAGGGATGGGGACTCCACCACTGCCCTGGGCAACCCCTGAGAACCCTTTCAGGAAAGACACTGAACCAGCTGCAAGGGATGCAGCCAACCTCTGCACACCTCCAACATCTCATCCTGGACCACAGATCTGGCTGCCTGGCCCACTGCTGGCTTTAAAGCACCATCAGTACCAGACACAGGATGCTAATAGTGCCTGTACCTACACGCACGGCGCAGTTCTGGTGCCTCAGAAGAGGTTTCCAGCAAAGCCACGAGGACAAACGATGCGCTTAAGCGATGCTTGCAGATCTGGCAACGTTTGGTTCATAGGCACAAAGTTTCCACATACAACCATGATCAGAAAACACCGGTGTCAGCATCCCCAACCAGTCCAGAGAGGTGTAAATTCACCATGTCACACGCGAAACGCGGCACTGAACAGGCATCACCAGCGAGCTCATGCGAAACCCAAACCTCAAAGCGTTTGTTAAATTGCTGCTGGAAGCAGAAGATGGCTTCCCACCCAAAGGGCTTTGAGACTTCAGAGCCTCAGCTTAAGATACACTCAGATAAGGAAATTCTTTCCAAGATTAAATCCTTGAGAATGTAACTGCGGTGGAACTGCAGGGTAGAAAATACCTCACCAGGCTCCTGCCTGGCTCTCCCTCACATCACCCAGCTGGAGGAGAAGCCAGCGGTGGTTTCTGCACAGGTAACACCATGTCTGGACCCACCTCCACGGCAGCCTGCCATCACCCCATGTGATATAGGTTTATTCTGCTTATATTTTTATTGCAGCTGGGGTACAGCAGATGTGACTTCAAGGAGAGAGACAATAAATTCACTTGCTTCTTATGTTACAGTTTACCTGTGATTTTCTTTTAGCCACCTGGAGACACAAAGAAAGTGTTTGGAAAATGCACATATTCTTTGCCATCACATGTGACAAGCCCCAATCCTGCCACCAGAAGAGGTCCAGCCTTTTCTTCTTGGACCAGAAGCCCACTGACACCTCTTCTGCTCCCTTCCCACAGCAGCTGAAATAGCATTTGTCACCAGAAATGAACAATTCTACAATCATTTTTTACAAGATTTTTGATGAAGACAGTGGATTTACAAGATTTCTGGTGAGGACATCACCAGAGGGAGGGGATTGTTCCCCTCTACTCTGCCCTTGGGAGGCCCTATCTGCAATATTGCATCCAGGCCTGGAGCCCCCAGCACAACAAGGATGTTGGAGCTGTTGGAGCAGGTCCAGAGGAGAGCCAGGAAGATGATCCGAGGGCTGGAGCACCTCTCTGCTGTGAGGACAGGCTGAGAGAGTTGGGGCTGTTCAGTCTGGAGAAGAGAAGGCTCCGGGGAGACCTTCTAGTGGCTTCCAGTCCCTGAAGGGGCTCCAGGAAAGCTGGGGAGGGACTTTGGCCAAGGGCAGGGAGTGACAGAACAAGGGGTGATGGCTTGAAAGTGGCAGAGGGGGGGTGGAGATGACATATGAGGAAGAAATTCTTTGGTGTGAGGGTGGTGAGCCAGTGTCCCAGGTTGGCCAGAGAAGCTGTGGCTGCTCCTCCCTGGAAGTGTTCTCGGCCAGGCTGGATGAGGCTTTGAGCAACCTGGTCTAGTGGAAGGTGTCCCTGCTGCTGGCAGGGGGGTTGGAACTGGATGAGCTTTAAGGTCCCTTCCAACCCCAAACCAGTCTGGGATTCTTTGACTCTATGATTTTAGTCTGCCCAAAGTATGAGTCCTCTCTAAAAAAAGCCACAGGATCCTGCATTTGGAGGCAGGCTCTGGTTTTCCAGACGGCAGCAAGATGTCAGACTGGGCAGGCACAGGCACCTGGCCGTGGGTTGAATTCCTGAGCTGTGGGAGGAGGTTTTTTTGCAAGATATTACAAGAACTGGAGAGAGTTCATGAGATCTAAAGGGGGAGGCTGATGCATCCTGCATGGATCCCTTGGGAGCACAGGGATGGGGAAACCCCACAGGCTCCTGAATGGATCTGAGGAGGATGCCTGGCAGGAAAGCAGGGCAGGTTGGGGCTGCCAGCCCAGGCACACTCCCCGTTGGAGATCTGCCTCCAAAACCAGGCAGGCAGCAGCACTGACTCACAGGTCTGCAGGGCTGAATCATCACAGGGACAGGGACCACAGCAGGGACCACCGTGTCCCCCTCCTTCTGCTCCATAAAGGCGTGTCAGCTCAGCCCGCTGAGCAGCTCTTTGCTCGGAGCCAGGGTGGCTGCCAGGCACTGCCAGCAGAAAATACCTTTTTTTTTCTTTGATGACAAGTTTTTTGTCGGTGCCCACACGTCACCAGCACTGCTGGCAGCTCTCCTGCTTGGGAAAGCAAAGGACACGGGGATGGAATGAAGACATGATGTCTTTTGCAACCAGCACGGAGACCTGTTAGGGCATAAATATTATTGCATCCACCTACATTTTTTTCATATTTATTCACATGGTCTGCACATTGCCACAGGCTTGCAGGGAATGCACTCGCCAGCAGAGCAGAGCTGCTCCCAGGGCAGAGCCTGGTGGTGGCAGAGCTGAAGCTGCAGCAGAAGGTTCTGCAGACACCCTGAGGAGGGTTGGCCAGCCCAAGGACTCGGGGGGGCTGTTGGAGCCAAGCCTGGTGCTTCAAATCACAAACACACCAAGCCGCAGTTGGGAAGTCTGGAAATAAAACGGAGGTCATCAGCTTGGCACCGTGGAGTTTTCCCAGGTCCCTGAAAGGATGGACATCTCTCCACTGCTCCATGATGGATGATTCCAGCAGCTAGGGATGCTGCTCCTCCATGTCCCCCGTTCATGCCAAATGTGGGGGTGCACGGAGGGGCATAGGATGCTCCTAGCAACATGGGGAGCAGACACTGGCACAGGGGTCATGCACCAGCACAAGGGGAATGCACTACCACAGGGGTCCACACCAGCACAGGGTGCTGACTGGTTCCAGACAGCTACTGGAGGCCCCCCAGGCTCTCCCTGCTCCAAAGCATGCACAGCACAGCCACCACTCCTCTCGCTGACAAGGAACAGGAATGTATTTTGCATGAAGGACCTGCAGAGCTGCCCCGTCCCCATATCCCCAACACCCATCACAGCCCTGCAGCACAGCCCTGCTCCACAGGGTTTCCTCATGGCAGCTTTCATCTCCATTTGCCATCCCCTTCCCAGCCATACCACCATCAGCCCCAGAGCTCAACCTGCTCCCTGTGAGCACCCCCTGACCCGAGACAAAGGGGAGCCAGGTTCACAGAATCCCAGACTGGTTTGGGTGGGAAGGGACCTTAAAGCTCATCCAGTTCCAACCTCCCTGCCAGCAGCAGGGACACCTTCCACTAGACCAGGTTGCTCAAAGCCTCATCCAACCTGGCCTTCAACACTTCCAGGGAGGAGCAGCCACAGCTTCTCTGGCCAACCTGGGCCAGGGTCTGGTTTGGGCAGTCCTTCCTGAGCAGGGTGGAAGATCCCAGTTTCCCCAGGTGAGGAGCTGGGGCTCAGCCCTATTGCACTGGGCAGCACCTGTGCAAGCACCAAAATCCCCATTGCTACGGGTGGGTGCAGAGAGGTGCTGCATGCATTGCTCTGCAGGTACTCCAGGTAGTAGATGCAGTTACTCCTTAGCTGCTACTCGTGTTGGCTGAGCCAGGCCGGCAGTGGGTGCTCCCAGCAGCGCTGAGCTCCCTGCAAAACAACCTCTTGACTTGTGGGCTTAATCCCATTAATCTAATGACCGTGAGTTTAATCCGCCCTTTAACGCATGCACGGGACTTCAGGCTCTCTGTGGCTTCCCTGAGGAGACCTTGATCTGCAGCCATCCGCCCTCCTTATCAAAGCAACACCGAGTTACAGCCCCAAGGGACATCTCTCATCCTGAGGCCATGATTAACAACAAAACAGCCACCCGGGAGGAGGCAGGAGGGGGAGGCTGTTCCCAAACACAGCACTTCGCAGCCTCCAGACCCTGTGCGATATCCCTGGGCTTTCTGCCCCACGGCACAACCTTCTACATGATATTTTTATTTAGGCTACAGCAATCTGGAGCTAAGGGAGAGGAGAAACACTGGGTGGGGGGAAGGACGTGGGGCTCGGCCATGAACAGCCCACATCCCCCTTGGCCTTTTTTTCTGTACTTTAAGCGATGCTAACAAACAAAATCTACCATGAAGAGGGGACAGGAGCCACCTCTGCCTCCAACAAAGCACACTAAAGGGAGTGGTGGGACAGACACAAGACCCATGTGTCTCTGGCAATGAAGACCCTCAGCCAAAGCCACTTGGAAAATAAATTAAGTCTTATTATTGTAATTATTGTAAATTAACTACTGAGTCCTGCTAAGTAAGACCCCAGGATGCTGCCAACACCAGAGACAACCACCTGGGTACTGGGGCAAGCACTGGCCAAGGAAATCACTCACCACCCTCCAGCACTCCTGCCTAGCACCAAAAACACAGTTTCTAAGACTTCCAAGATCTTAAAAAGGTCCTTCTCACAGCAGAGCAGCCACTCACCAAGAGAGACACTAATGAACAGACAAAGATGCAGGAGCAGGTATGCTCGTAGGGTCGCTGGAGCAAAACTTGAAGCACTTCAGCAGCAGCCGTGCATCCAGCTGGCAAAGTCCTGGTTCCCCAAGACCCAAGGCATCAGCGGTGAGCTGGGCACACTCTCCATGCCAGGCAGCTTGGGCTTTATGTCTTCCAAAAGCAAGCAGGAAAATCCCCTGAGCATCGACTCCTGCCCGCCGTCCTCAGTCTGAGATTATTCTAAAAACATCAAACTGGCAGGTCCCTTTGGGATGAAGGATTCTGTCATGATTCTGTTTGTATGGAAGGTCCCAGCTCCCCGAAAATGCAAAGCCAGTGGCGCAGATGGGAAACTTGAGAGGAGAGTATTTCCACCTAGTTTCCCCCGGAGCTGGCACACCACAGCACGGTCGTGTAACAGCTTGTCCAAAGCAAATAGCAAAAAAAAAACCCAACCAAAAAACAAATAGCAAATAGCTGCAGCTTACTGAGAGCTGGAACCAGAGGCTGAGTCAAAGGTGGGACCCAAACATCACGCCAGCAGTACCAAACTAAGACTGATTTAATTCGGAGTAATTTTAGCCACATTTCTCAGTGTTGTTTCCTTTGGGAAACTGAATTTACCCGACACGCTCTGGAAAACACCTTCAGCTAACTCTGTTCACAGCCCCTTCTTCCTTCTCCAGTGTCCCCAGAGCAGCTCTACAGCAAGAGTATGAACTGAAATACAAAATCCAGGAAAGCCTTGGATTGTTTAGACCTTGATCGTTCACATTCCTGGGTGGGCAGGAGGTCTCACCGCCCTGCCCCGCTGCCGCACGCCACACCTCTGCTCGCTTTTCACCCAGGCGTTTTGTTCTTCAGCCAAAGCAGTCATCGGGATTTTCCGAATTTTAAGGCTCCCTCCAAAGGAAATATTATTGTCCTTTTTATTTATAAAAGGAAATCTGAATATTTTTAAATGAGTGACCAGCGCAAGGCTACATGCAACACCCCTGCCAAAGCACACACCTCTCCAAAGCTTTATCCTCCCTTTTTTTTCTCTCTCTCTCTTTTTGTTACCCTTTTAAAAAGGGAAATCACTTCTAGGTTCTCTCAGCTTGTTTTGTATTGATGCCATTTTACGGTTCCTCTGCCCGGTGAGTCAGCTTCCCCTCTGGGTCAGTATTTCACACATTAGCAGAGGAGAGAAGGAACTGTTGGAAAAAGAAATAGGCTGGGATTGCCTAATGGCAGCTGCAGAGGAACCTGAGCACAAGATGGGGTGCAGCACGCCCATGCCCGAGCCTGGCTGGGGTCGAGGAGCATCTCACCAGCTGATGGGGAGCAAAGACCATTAAGGGTTTGGAGCTGGATGTCAAACACGGGACAGGCAGGAGCAGGGAGTTCTGCTGCACTCTCTGCCACAAGCCCCACACAGCCGGGTCTCAGGGGGTGACCGGTGCAAGGTGGGTGCTGCCACCCACCTCTCTGCATTCTGGAAAGGAGTTTCATAAGGAGCAGGGGACACGCACCAGAGTCCCGTAACACCCCACCGTCCTTGCTGCAGGGCCTGGCATGGCACGGCATGGCATAGCATGGCATGGCACCTGGCCATAGCACCCTGTGACCCACAGCAGCGGGTTTCCCCTGTGGATGAATGCACGTTCCCAATCCATCCCTCCCACGGTGGGTGTCACACAGGCACAGCATGCACCCACATTCCAGCCATTTGCTGTCCACCACTTTGTGGTTTTTACCCCATTCCTGTACAGCCACCTGAGGCAGGACAAAGTTATGAATAACAGGTGACCCGTGTCCCCCAATGCCACCATTAACCATCAGTGCACAAGCAGATGGGTTACTGGCCTTCTCCAGAGCTGTACCCACCCGGCACAGGGATGAAACTACTCAACACCCACACAGCCATCATGGCATCAGACCCCACTTTTATCAGGCAGCTCCATGAGCTCAGGCTGGAGGGAGAGGGTGATGAATGAGCTGTGCCAGCCTCACAGACCTACAGGGTAACCAGGGGTGGGTTTCCCCATCCCATCACCATCACCATCCTCATCCCCATCCCCAACCCATCCTCATCCCCATCCCATTACCATCCTCATCTTCATTTCCTCCCCATCCCATTCCCTCCCCATCCTCATCCTCATCCCCATCCCCAT
>NW_010289807.1:0-8077 GCF_000700745.2 Antrostomus carolinensis
TCAACATCTTTCTAGCTACCAATACAAAACATGGTACTATTAGGGCTGCTGTGGGGAAAATTAACGCCATCTCAGCAAGACCCAATATAATGATGTTTGTCCTCCGGAGCAATCTCTGCATGTACTGAAGCCCTACTTCAGGGGAAGTGGCCACACATCGCCTGTTGATGAGAAGTAAAGGATAAATATTTTGTTCTTCTTTTGCTTCTGCACACAGGCTTTGCTTCGTGTTTCTATTAAACTACCTTTATCCCCACCGACGAGGTTTTTGGGGTTTTTTTTTCATCTTATTTTTTCCCCTCCCCACCATTCAGCTGAGGAGAGGGGTGACAGAGCAGCTTGGTGGGCACCTGGCATTCAGCCAAGGTTATCTCAACACATCCATTTATAACATGTAGCCAGTGAACAGGTAGGAATTAGGCTAAACTACGACTTTACAAATCAGCATTCACTTGTTGGCTCACTACCTTTGCGGCAGGAGAAGTAATTACTTGGTATCATATATACTAGTAGCAAATCCATGCCCTCAATGCCAAGAGAAACTGAGAATGAATTGAGTCTCAGAAAGGGAATTAGTACAACTCATTGTTTTGCACAGTTCCTTCTAGCAATATTACTAACTTATTTCTCTTTTAAGTCTGAACTTTCTTACAGAACACCAATGTAAAGAGCATGTACCTGACTGCTTCCCTGTAAGGCAAACATTGCTACCTCAGCTTGTTGTTTCTAGGCTACTCATAATGACTCTGTTATTACCTGCTCATGTTCTCATGCAGTATTCATAATACATAAGAAGAACTTGGTGAGCCACTTCGATGACTGAATATATCAAATATTTAGTGATGGTTGTGTACGATTGAATAATTCAAGACTAAATAATTGCTGTGTTCTGTGGAAGTTCCAGGAGGAGTTGCGCAATATCTGTAATGCATCAGTTCTCTAAGGCTAACATTGCATTTTAAGACCCAAGGGCCACTCTGACTTCTTGGGTTCTCATGAATGTGTTGGATGTGTTTTGATTTATAATGCAACAAGACATAGAGTCACCTGCATGGACACTTCCAGAGGTCCTCATCTGCTGAGAAGTCTGTGCACATAGGCGAGACAGGATCCAACTGACACAGAAGCCTTGAACCCTGCACAGGGGGAATAAATGCAGACACAGAGGGGAGTGAGATACAACCTCATAGCCTTCACCTGCTCCTGAGCTCCATCCACATGTTTATATACATGCCACAACCAAGTTATATTAAAGGAAAATTTTATTTAATTAGAATTGTTTTTTCCACATGCTTATAGTCTCCAAAGTCTACATAGAAATAGTTGCCACTTTTTTCTAACAGTGAATCTTTAGGAAATCATTATTTTATTGGGTCAGTGCTCAAATTAAATTAGAGTTGGTAAGGAAAACTTTGATTAATCACATATTATATGAAAAATACTTGTTGGTTAATCATGACACATATTATGAAACAGTCAAAAGTTCCACAACACTTTAGTTTGTGGAAACACAAAATTGTGTCCAAATATTTCATATTTCAAAATTCTACAAAGAATAAAATTAATATTATAAACAGCATTTAAAAAATCTGAGATAAAACTATTTCCTTGCATATATTTCTTATACACAGATTTTATGCTCTGTTTTCTTCATGTCCTTAACTTCCCCTCCTCCTTCCACTCCAGAATAAAGATAATGATATATATTGCAAACCCATTCCAAGCTGAATACCAAGATTGTAATTCAAGTGAGGTGCTGTACTTCCATTCATAAATCACCTTAAGACTGCTCCTGTGTCAGCAGAACTCTTCAATTGAATTACATGCTTCTACTCAATCAAGTATCATCTATATCACATTATAAGGTGATGGAACTCGCTCTGTGATAAGGCTGAACTGTGAGATCTATGTAGCATTGCTTTTTGGAAGCTTGTGTCTCAATAACTGCAGCTTGTGTTTAGTTCAGCTTTGGCTTGGTTGATTATCAGTTGTAGATCCATAAAAATGTCTGCTTCACTCATAAAATAAATCACTCTTCATGTATATCCACATTTAAGGATTTGTTTCTCCTGAAGCATCAAAGGTAATTTGGGACTAGCTTAGATTTTCAGAAGCATCTAGTCCCTGAGTGACCAAAAATTTCCAAAACATATAGTTATTCTATTAATAAAGAATAAAACAGGTAGATAGACAATGTAAATATCAATTCAGTATATACTGTAATCACACTGTTGTTACATTGTCTTAATGACCTTCCCACAAAAATTTGAGTATTAGACATCTCTCATTGACACTAGATTTTATCCCTGTTTCTGCCATATTTTCCATTTCTCACTTACTGTAAATTTCCAGTGTTTTAAATTGGAAATACATGGAATCTGATATAAACAAATATCAAAGCTAAACAGATAAGCTGCTTTTGTACTGATCTAAAACTTCTGAAAAACACCCTATGCCAAGGATAAGAGACTTAGTTGGCAATGTTTTTAAATTTAAGATTTCTGTGCCTCCAGTCTCCATTTGGGGTTAATCATGTACTCACTTTAATGGGCAGATTAAACAATAATAAGTCATAAATTTAAACTAAATCTAAGGTTTAAAATGCCTAAATCTGTCTACTCGCCCCCTTTAAAAGATTTCACATTGAATTATCAAATATCTTTAACAAGTTCAATCCTTTCACTAGTCTAATTTTCCTAAACATATATTTTCCCTCCTTACACACCAAACTGTATCACTATACTTTGACATTGTAAGAAAATTCAGGCTCTTTCACTCCTACTTGGATTAAGAGAAGCTCACAGAAGAAGAACTTGGAGGTGCTGGTGGACGAGAAGCTCAACATGAGCTGGCAATATGTGCTCACAGCCCAGATGGTCAACCATATCCTGGTCTGCATCAACAGAAGCATGGCCAACAGATTCTTGCCCTCTACTCTGCTCTGCTGAGACCCCACCTGGAATACTACATCCAGTTCAGGGCCCCTCAACATAAGGACATGGACCTACTGGAGTGAATCTAGAGGGTCACAAGGATGATCAGAGGGCTGGATTACCTCTCCTATGAGGACAGGCTGAGAGAGTTTGGGCTGTTCGGCCTGGATAAGGGAAGGCTCCAGGGAGACCTCATAGTAACCTTTTAGTAGCTGAAGGGGTCCTACAAAAAGGCTGGGGAAAGGCTTTTTACCAGGGCAGTTAGTGATAGAACAAGGGGTAATGGTTTTAAACTGGAAGAGGGTAGGTTTAGATTAGACATTAGGAAGAAATTCTTTACTGTGAGGGTGGTGAGACACTGGAACAGGTTGCCCAGAGAAGCTGTGGATGCCCCCTCCCTGGAAGTGTTCAAGGCCAGGCTGGATGAGGCTTTGAGCAACCTGTGTCTGATTTGAGCATCTGATTTAGCAGCTTTAAGATTGTATTATCATATATCGTAGGATCATAGAATCATATAATATCTTGAGTTGGAAGGGAACCACAGGATCATCGAGTCCAAGTCACTCTTCCTCACAGGACTACCTAAACAAAACTATATGAGGAAGAGTGTCATCTAGCTACAAATGTCTGTATTTAAAATTATAGAAAAAAAAAAAATCAAATACCATAATAAAAAGAGAGAGGCAAAATTCCCAGCAGAGCTTGGGAAATTAATTCTACTGCTGACTAATATATAGGTTGAACTCCAGTCAGGGAAAATGCTCTTGGTAATAAAAAACAAGAAGAAGGGAAAAATTAAGTAAGCCATTTTCTTTAGTTGACACTATATAAATCAAAGTCATAGTTACTCCAAGACAAATGATTGATCTATGCAGACAATTGAACTGCATAGCAAAGTAGCAAAGTGTCAGGTACATTTAATATTTAAAGCTCTCTATACGCTGTAATCAAAGTACAGCTTATTTATTACTTTATTCTGAGAAAATCTTTCTGGTGAGTTGATTGCTTTTGCCTTCAATGAGGGTTTTGAGAGACAAGATAGTGTCTTGTTGGTCTGTCTGACTATTTGTATAGGTCTTCGTAAGACCCTCCTTCACAACAGGATTCACAAAGGATAGCCTAGTCTCCTGATGGGATGCTCTCAATTTAGTTAACTGTAACACATACAGGATTTTAGACAGGAAACTTGGTTTACTGTTAGTGGTTTCTCTTTCCAACTTGAAATGGGCAAAAGAACCAACATTTGTGGATCACACCAAAGATACTATGCAAATCTCAGGGGCCATTTTAAGAGGTTTTTTCTGTCAGAACACTATGAAAGGATGCAGCATAAGAAAGACTATTACTGCTGCTCTGAAATTTACTCAAACTCTCACTAACTCCATTCCACAGATATTAATAGACATGAAGGAGGACTTGGGAGAAAAAGTTCTCTTCCATTGGTTCAGGTTTCATCCTTGAGTAAGTTATTTCATCTGTCTTTATTTGCCCAGATGAAAAAGAGAAGATAATGAGGATCATGCTCTTCATAAAATACCTTAAGGTCTGCAAATGAAAAATGTTATATAAGATTTATTGACTTTTTCAGGAAACAGTAAAAGTGGAATGCTTTTTTAAAAAGGTGAACCAGAAGCCCCAGTAACAACCTTTGGGTATCCCACAGTACCTGAATAAAGTGAGCAGAATTGGCTGCACAGATGAATCATATCAAATAGTTGTCTTGGAGGACATACAGAAAAAAACTTACAAAGGCAGGTTGCACTCAGGGTTTGCCTGTCAGCACTGGCAGCTCAAGGAAAACTTGAGACTCTACAATTTTGTAATTACAGTTTCATGGTTACTTTGTTGTCCCCTGAGGAGACTTTTCTTAATAGTACAATTATTATTCAAGCTATTCTATATTTTTTAAAAGATCAAAAATTTGTTTTTAATACCAATAATCTATTACAACAATTTCAATATTTTTTTTGCATTTTCATTTTCTGAAGCAGAGGACCAATTTCTATAAAAATATGAAAATACCATCATTTTGCAGGAAAACCAGTATTTCACAGGTGATGTAAGACAACAATATCACAGCATGATGTGGACAACTTCTCAAGGTTTAAAGCCAGGTTGGATGAGGCTTTGAGCAACCTGATCTAGTGGGGGGTGTCCCTGCTCATGGCATGAGGGTTGGAACTAGATGATCTGTAAGGTCCCTTCCAACCCAAACCATTCTATGATTCTATAATTCTATAAGGTTATTATGAAATCTAGGAGGAAGCGGACATAGCAGAGAAGAGAAAGTCATATATTAGAATGAACAATTTGTCCATTTGAATGCCTGGATATTATGTTTTTGCTTCCTGCTTGGATACTTTAATGAAATTTTACTGCATGGGGACAGACTTGCTGTGACTTTGCTGATCAAAATCCATTTCATTATACTAATGTTGTCTCTTTACATGCCACTTGCAGTTGGTATATATTGATTATACTGACAATGGTAATAAAGATTTAATTGCATAATGTATCAGATGAAAATGTATGATTCATCATCTATTATATGATTGCAACGTGTTCTTTTGTATTTTCCCATGGATGCAAAAATAAAACACATGTATTTATACACACACACGCACTTATTATCAATGTCGTGGTATTTTTCAGTAGGGGTCTTTCTTGCTGGCAAGTAAATTCAGAACCATACACATCTATCTATCTATCTATCTATCTATCTATCTATCTATCTATCTATCTATCTAATCTATATCTGTCTGTACACACATATATATATATACGTGTGTTTGGATATTTACGTACAAATATATATATAAGAACAAATGTACTTTACAAAAAAAATAAAAATGTTTGTGACTTCATCTCTACATTAGTATGATTAAATTCCTTTCTTTTTTTTTTTTGTTTCATTTTCGACTGTATTCAGATTGTGTATATCTATGTTTTTTTATTTATTGCCTGATAAGACCCTAATAGGGAGTCCAAATTTCAGAGTATTTTATAGGACTACGTTTCTGTGCTTCAGTTACAGAATACTATTTGTTGGTGTAGACCTTTATTCTCCCATTTGCTTGACTGCAGGATGTAAACATTGAAAACACTTTTATTTCTAGCAACAAACTGTTTCCATAAGTACTACAATCATAATCTGTGCCATTAATATTAGTCATCTAAACAAGATTATGTCCTTTTCTCTTACTTATTTCTTGCTCATTTATCTTAGCTTTCAGTAAGTAGTTTGTAAACAGAAGGATACTGCAAATTGTTAAACATAGCCAGCAGAAGCAAGAGGTTTTCACTCAGCATCAGCTGACTGGATAAAGCTGATTTTATGGTAAACTGTAAGAGCCAGGAGATCTTAATGTTATTTGTATAAAAAGGGGAAAAGAATCTGTTCAATGGGCACTGAAAAAAGGGAAGGGAAGGGAAGGGAAGGGAAGGGAAGGGAAGGGAAGGGAAGGGAAGGGAAGGGAAGGGAAGGGAAGGGCAGGGAAAGGGAAGGGAAGGGAAGGGAAGGGAAGGGAAGGGAAGGGAAGGGAAGGGAAGGGAAGGGAAGGGAAGGGAAGGGAAGGGAAGGGAAGGGAAGGGAAGGGAAGGGAAGGGAAGGGAAGGGAAGGGAAGGGAAGGGAAGGGAAGGGAAGGGAAGGGAAGGGAAGGGAAGGGAAGGGAAGGGAAGGGAAGGGAAGGGAAGGGAAGGGAAGGGAAGGGAAGGGAAGGGAAGGGAAGGGAAGGGAAGGGAAGGGAAGGGAAGGGAAGGGAAGAGAAATTCTCACTTGGAAAGCACAGGAATAAAGTACTAATTACAGAGGTAACACACTGTGAGATACTACTGACTGTGGTTGTCAAAAAAAAAAAAAAAATCTAATTCAACATACGTACAAATTTCCTGCAGTTTCAGGTGTTTGATAAAGGTTTAGTCAACAGTGGGCTTGTTGCTAGTAGCAGCTCTTTGATAATACTTTCCTGTATTGCAAAATGAGAATATCAATTTTTTCCAGTGACTGCACCACACAACACAAAGATATCCCTATAAACTGTATGTCTTCACTTTCTTATGACACTTGCCAGTAGAGAAAGGATTGAAAAAGTGATCAGTCTTAACTGATCTTTATCAAAGAAGTGACTTGCTACTCGCCATATAACCCTGGCCCTTCAGTGAAGATGCTCTAGGAAAGTCAGTCTCCTCTTAGAATGAAAAAGTGACCCGAGAAACGGCAATAATATTGCGACCATCCAGGAAAAGGTTCTGGGCTATCTTTTGCTAGGTTGCTCTGGGAAACCCTCTAGAGAGGAGATATGAATCAGGGTTCAGAGAATTCAGTCATAAGCTTTACAACTTGATAATGAACTAGCAGGAGTCTTAGATTTAGTGTGTTTATCAGATGCATTTACATAATTTAGAAATATTTTAGAAAGACAACACAATACTTTTTAACCTTATTTTCCATGTTAGAATTATGTCTTTTGATGCCATTTTACTTTCAGTAGAAGCTGTGCCAGAAATATCCCAAAACAGAAAATGTTGAAAGGAAGGCTGGCCATTTGGACCTCTAAATAGATATCATATTCAGAAATGGAGACTAGTTTTCTGGCTCATTGAACAGCCATCTGTACTTCTAGGTCATATCATTAAAGTAATTTCTCCTGCAGGCCTAAGAAGAACTACTATTCCTGCTACCTTGACTTGCTCCCTCGACATTCATTGACATAACAACGTATATTTGATTTTCATCAACAGCAATGACAGCCACTGAGATCATGCAAGATCTTATATTAGGCAAAAAAACATAGCTGTGGGGCAAATATCATCCACCAGGGAAACAATAAAGATAGTAAAATCTACTTCTTTACAGAGCCTGTCTAGGACATACATTATATACCTGCTGTCTGGGTTTGTGCCACAGATGAAGCTGCTGATTGAATTAACAACACGCAGGAAGTACAGCTCTGTACATCAGTGCAATTCTTTCCTCCTCTTCCTCCTCTGTCTCTCTACAAACAAACAGTTTAAAACATTTTACTAAGTGGGATTCATTTGCCTCTGAGCACTGCAGTGTATTCCAGTTTTCTGATTTGGAAAGGATTACATTGTTCTTGCTCCATTATGTGAAGGGACTTACTGAGTCAACTGAATCCTCACA
>NW_010289808.1:0-2101 GCF_000700745.2 Antrostomus carolinensis
GAAAGAATTTAAAAGTTGAAAGAATTTAAAATACTGGTGGTATTTCAAACAAGGTGTCCTGTCGGTTCTAGAATATCCATATTAATTAGTGAAATATCAGCCTTGAACTGTTTTGATGACATGTATTATGAAATACTTGGATAACTCCTTTTTTTTTTTTCTTCTTCTCTTTTCAATATTAGTGTTTTCAAAGAACTACAAAGCTTGTGTTTTCAGGTAGCTGGCAATAGCTATTTTTAGTGACGCTGTCATCTGTAATTCAAGGGATTTTTCAGTACTCCTTGAACTGTAAGACAGCTTTTGTTTTTGGTTTCATGTCCTGTTGCATTCAGAACATTCTTTTTTCAAATTTAAATGCTGGTCTTGTGTTGTGGCACTTACCTGACAGCTTAATTTTGTGATTGAATATATAATTTTGTGGTTAGTTTAAATGCAACAACCTATTTGTGCCAATGCTTGTAAATTATCATGATCTGTGGGATGAATATTTTTTAATACATATGGCCTTTAGAGGGAAAATACTTTTTTTTTCCCTAAATTAGTTGTTGGAAATCTTGTTTTAAACATGATTAATCCTGTTTGGTTTTTTTGTTTGGGTTTTTTTTTTGAGGCCTTTCTGGGGTTTTCTTAAGGTAACAGAGCAGATCTGGCAGTACAGGTTTAATATTCCTTTCCCTTTGATGTCTGATGGCACATTTCTAAATAATTGAAGGTCTATCTTTTGTGCTGAGTAGACTATCTATAGAGTGTATAGGTTGCTACCAGCTATGCTTCAGCTTGCAGTCCATGGATAACGGGAGGGGGTACCTGTCACCTGCATACACTGGGGAGCAGAAGGATACTTTCAGGTCAGTGCTACAAGCTTTTGTGTAGCTCTGCACTGAAAAAAAACACTGGTTAAGTAAGATTTTTAAGTGCTCAGTTTAAAGGAGTGGAAACTACCTGTATGTTCTGCCTATACACATCAAATGTCTAAAATTTATAGGTTAAGTGATGCTATTTCAGATGCTGAGCTTCAAGAGGAGACAGCTAACACATGACATCATATCTTACTTCATACAATCCTAAATCTAGTCCTGAGCAGCTGCTTTTTTTTCTGAGGAGGCTGCAGTTCTTGCTGCTGAGAGCTAACTTTCATCTATTGCAGCAAAGATGATTCTCTTCAGGGAAATGATTTCATCTTCAGATGGAAAATGGGAAGGAGGTACAAGCAGAAGTGGCAAACGGGAGGACAAAACTCATGCATGTTTTGCAGTTAGTCGAGGGTTGTCTTAATTTAAGGACGATTTTAAAAGAATAAGGATGAGCTTGTGTGGAAGCCTTGGCGATTTATGTTTTGGAAATAAGAATTATAACCAAAGAAACCACAGCTGGCAGGTGCCAGTAGGTGCACATGGTACTGTAAGAATATAAACTTCCAAAAATATCTTTATTCCTGTTCAGATGTTTGAGAAAAGCTGAATTGTAGTGTCACTTTAAAAAAATGGAGACAAACAGAACAAAAAAATTGGAGAATTAGCTATTTAAATTCTCATTCATTAAAAAGTATGCTTTACCTAAAATGTTAAAAAATAGTATTTGGCTTCTGACCAGACAGAGTTACCTTTTATCATTCATTTTAATCTTGAGGAGTATATATCCTATCAGTAGGAAAGTTGGAAACATCTTTTTGGCAGAAGAGGAAGCGCAGGATTTTGTGTTGATGGGTCACTGGGAGCAGGCAGGTAATAATTTTAGTGAAATTTATTAAAATTGTGTTGGGAACACTGGAAAATGTTATTTGAAACAGATTGTTTGCCAAAAAGAGTTTTCTGTGAGAGTTTTTCTCTTTCATCCCTTTCTTGCTATCAGTTGCTGCCCATGATCCTTCATAAAATGAGGAGAGAAAGAACATCAGCAATGACATTATTATATTTTATTATATTATTATATTTTATCCTGGTGATATTGTGCTTAAATGTGACTTTGCACCTGAGCTCTATTAACTTCTTCCAGATAACTTCAAAGCTCTTAAGACTACAGGAAAACCATCTGAAATTATCAAGATATTATTTGACCCAGTCTTCAAAAGTAATCTGGTGACATTATGTAAATTGTCCAT
>NW_010289809.1:0-8427 GCF_000700745.2 Antrostomus carolinensis
AGTGCGGGGCTGCGGGCTTCCAGGGGGCTGCGGAGCCCCCGAGCGCCGGGCCGTGGGTGTGAGTGTACGCGTAGCGCTCTGCGATTTGTGCAGGCCTCGGTGCTCTGGCGGGGCGGCCGGCCCCGTGCTACCGGCAGTGCCCGCCTGAAACGCGCTGTTGGCAGCGTCGAGACCTGGCTGGGGCTTCTGCCACCGCTGCTGCAGCGCTCGTCAGCGGTCGGGAATTGGGAAACGGAGGTTTCTGTTTCAGGCAGCTGTGTTGAAGCATTGGTAGTGCTAGAGGGAAAAAAAATGAAAGAGGCTATCCAAATATAAAAGCTGCGGAGTAAGGTAGCGGAGGCAGACAATTACTTTTTTAAAACCAAGAGTCTGTATCTTGAATGTTCGGGGTGTTTAGTGCTATACTGTTTGCTTCCCCAGAATATCTAGAGTGCTTAAATGTGATCAAGATGTAATAAGATACAACTATAGAGGATAAAATATTCTGTCCAGCTGCTACTTCATACACAAACTATAATGAAGCTGAAAGGCTCAATAATTATGGTGTCTTTATTTCTAAGGATGTTTAACAGCAGTAATCCAAGAGATGTGTAGAAAGCTGAGCAATAGCAGTTAAGTGTTGAAAGGTGCTATTGTGTAGCACCAAAATACCTAAGGAGATATAAAAAGAGTTGCAGTGTGACCATGTGATTAACTTAATGGAAGGTATAAAATAAATGAAAACTAGTAAATTCTGCAAAATGGAAAATAAAAAAAAAATTAACTGATGTGCTTTTTAAAGCTTTTATTTTTTTCCCCACTCTTAGTGTGCAAGATGAGCTGGCTGCTGACTTCAGAGCATTAACAAAGACTCTCTATGATTTGAATAAAGCTCTGGGGAGTAACATAGTTCATGGGGGTCCTCTAAAAGAGCTGGTGATAGAAAATTTTGATGAAGAACAGATTTGGCAACAACTAGAGCTCCAGAACAATGCAGTTCTAGATTTCTTCAAGAAATCCATTGCAAGAGATGCCAGAGATGAAGATCTTTGCCTTCTCTCAGACCAGGAAGAGGATGGCTCTGATGCAGAGACCAGCAGTGACAAGGAATTGGAAGACAACATAATGGAAGCAAAAACTGAACAGAAGAATGTTTATACAAAAGATAAAACTAAAGCTAAAGAAAAGCAAAGTAAACTCAGAGAAAGCATAATGCAGAAATATAGTGATGAAGATTCTGATATTGACTTTGATATTGAAGCACTGGAGCAACAAACTAAAACAGCCAAGGAAACCACATTGAAAAAAATGGGAAGAAAATCCATAGTGGACGACAAGTTTTTCAAGCTTGCTGAGATGGAAGCTTTTTTAGAACACGCAGAGAAGGAAAACAGAGAAGAGGAAGAAGATATTAATTACTTTGAAGACATCATCTCAGATGATGAGGAAGAAGAGTCTGAAGGCACAAAAGTCAAAGTAAGAAAATCAGTAAATTAATATTCTGATCTCTGTTTTCCTTTAAATCAAGATCTGATATCTGTTAGGGTGACTATAAATTGTTGAACTCTGAGTAGAAACTAGCAAGTTAAACTTCATTACATGACTGACTAATTATTACTTCTGAAGCTTTACTTTAATAATATGAGACATGAATATCTGGTAACAGAACTTCCTAGTGTAGAAGAGCATACCATCCTGGTATTCCAGTCTCTCTTTAGATGTGTCTTAGGTTTTTGCATTAATAAAGGAAGAGATGGTATATCATAAGAAATAAGTGACCTTGCAGAATTGCAGAATAAGTGACCTAGCAAATGAAAGAGAGAATTGTAAAATCATAGAATGTTGTGAGTTGGAAGGGACCCACAACGATCATCAAGTCAAATTCTTGCCCTGGCATAGGACAATCCCAAGATTCAGACCATGTGTCTGAGGGTGTTGTCCAGATGCTTCTTGAATATTGTCAGGCTTGGTGCCATGACCACCTCCCTGGAGAGCCTATTCCAGTGCTGTTCACTCTGCATTGATATCTGGCAATTAGAGAACACTAAGGTGACTGATGCAGAGCAA
This sequence comes from Antrostomus carolinensis, assembly GCF_000700745.2. Taxonomy (NCBI): domain Eukaryota; kingdom Metazoa; phylum Chordata; class Aves; order Caprimulgiformes; family Caprimulgidae; genus Antrostomus; species Antrostomus carolinensis. Next base: position 2,047 of record NW_010289809.1, read on the forward strand.
AGGGCTTTTGGCAGCTTCTTTTTCCAGGGGCATGGCTTTGTAACTCTGATTTAACTTAAGTTGCTCAGTGCTTGTTTAAAAAATAAATCTTTTATTATTTAATGTTACCAGAGAGTCTCACTAGCAAGTAAGAACTATGCCTAGAATGTAAGGGAACATGTACGCATTCCAGTGAGTAACTGGAAAAATCTACTGCTTCTGTGTATGTTGAAATTGGAAATGAATTTAAGTGGTAGAATATTTTAAATATTTGTAAAAGAGATTAATTTTACTAAGATGCCCTACCACGAGTTAATGCTTCAGTAAATTGAATTGCTGGTACACAAGTAGTGCTATTTTCCAGGTGCTAAAGACTTTAAAGGACAGGATGCCCTTAGACCTCTGTCAGTCTAACAGTTTTTGTTTGGTTTGTTTCTGTTGGTTTTTTTTTCCTCTCTCCCCTTCTTAGCCAGTTAAAAGTTCTAGAGACTTGACATACAGAGATTTCTTTGATCCAGTCAATGACAATGATGACTTAGTAGATAATGATATTGAAGATGATCAGGAAGAGGAAGCAGACACTGCTATTGAAGACGAGAATGAAGAAGGCATGTCTGAGTAAGTAAACGTATAATTTGCAGTTAAAATGTCCTTGTAATTTTACACTGAAGTGAGGCAGAAAATAAAGTGTGAATTGAAGGCTCACTCTGATCATGGTTTGTCATTCTGCGTTATCTGTTGTATGTTCATGGTTTGCATTGTTACCTTATTTAAAAAGTAGCTTACTTACTTATCTTTTGAGTATTGTCTCTTGATATTCATTGGAATAAATAATTTAATAGCTTTAACTTCAGATTTTGAAAGTTATTTTACTATACAGAAGTTTCCCTACTATCCTCTGCCTTTAGGTTTCAACAAAAGCTTATTGTATTTCTTAACTGTGGGTTAGTTGTAACAAGTAAACATCTAGTGACTGATACATCTTCATGTAAAAAAACTAGAGGCTTTTCAACCCTTATTTTATATTAAATTTTAACATTACAGGGTCGAGAATATGAATGAAATTATGATGGAGAATATGAGAAGTAAAGAAGCCTCTAAAAAAGTTACTTTTAGCTTGCCAGACGACAGTGAAACGGAAGATGTTACTGATATGCAATTAGAGAAGGGTATTGATCCCAGTGAAATAAAGTCATCTTTTGAGAAGAGACAGGAAAAGGTAATTGTTTTTGTTTTTTTTTATTTTGCTAATATTTTGAAAAAGTTGCCAATATATGTATATATTTTTAATGATTTTGTAATTTGTTCAGTCTGGCAAATATGAAGAGGCTATTCACAAATTAAGGAAAAAAAAAAAGTGGCGTATCTACATCAGATATATATGCAATTATATATTCTTTCATCTTTATGTGAGGAGGAGTTAGAAGTACCTGAAATGACTATTAATTTCTTGCCTTGAGTTTACTTGTGAGCTCTGTGTTTTAAACTTCTTAGGTAATTGTGTTTTCAGATGAGCAAAAAAATAAAAAGTTTAGAAGAGGAGTTGTTAGAGGAGAAACCTTGGCAGCTTAAAGGAGAAGTGACTGGACAAAAACGACCTGAAAACAGCCTTTTGGAGGAAGCATTACTTTTTGACCATGCAGTCCGAATGGGTAAGTAGTGAGAGAGTGCTTTCATGAAAACGTGTTGCATACCACATTGGGTTTTCTTCCCTTTAACCTTGCTGAAAACACTCGTGACTCAAGACCAGGGTAAAAAAACACTAAATTAAACTTCTCAGTGCATTTTTTCAGGTCATGTGTTTTCATGGTGGAAACTACAGGAAGCTATGATCTTTTTTTTTCATTTTTAACTTAAGTGAAAGTTCATTAATTCAGTGGCAGATTTAGTCATTTACAAGCCTTACATAATATGATTACTCTCTTCAAGACAGAGGAAAACATTATTTACTTACCTTCAATTACTACATTTTTATTAAGGGTTTACTTTATTTTTCCGGTTTTTATTCTTCATAGAACAAAAAGTATTTTTTGCTGGAGAAATGTTAATCTTAAAATTCTTCTCTTTTTCCTCTCAGCACCTGTGATCACAGAAGAAACTACTTTTCAGCTTGAAGATATCATTAAACAGAGAATATTGGATGAGGTTGATATTATCTTACTTGTTCCTCCCTATTTTGTTTATAGACTTGATTCACAGGGCACATTCCAAGGATGAGTTTGAAGCTCTTAAAATGTTAGATGTAGAGTTATCTTAATTTCTGCAACTGGTTGTTTTATTCTTTTGCCTTGATGAATGTGTCTCTTAATTTCTAAGGAGCTTTATTTTCAACGTGCTTGTTATGCGCTAGGTTTTGGTGCGCTTCAAAAAAAAAAGAGTGTTTGCAGATAGAACTATAAGGAGTTTATTTGCAATATAATGCCAAGTCTGTAAATTTTGTCTATGGTCATAACTGTAGTGCTCTGAGCATTCTGAATACTAACCAAAACTCAGTTGTTTGGTTAATTTTACTTAAAAGCCACTGATATAAGACTTGTATCCCACAACTTATTGAGGCTTATTGTTAGTTGAATTTAAAAAATTGCTACATAGGGAGGGGGAGTGTTCAAGTACTTCAATAAAATGAGACATTCATTATTTGTTATGAATTTTTACCCTGATCCACTAAAAATAAGCATAAAAGCTGAAACTATAAGTCTTTTATTACTTTTTTTTTTCAAATGAAAGTGTGAAACTTAATGAGTTCCTGGGAAAGGCACATGCATAAACTAGTTAATGTGTTAGATAAGTAATATGGAAGAAGTTCTAAATAAGTAGTAGCATCTGATATCTGACGGTATTTGCATTTGGTCATTAATTCGTGACTTTCTCAGGCATGGGATGATGTAGTACCGAAAGAAAAACCAAAAGAGGAGGCTTTTGAATACAAGAAACGTATCACTTTGGATCATGAACAGAGTAAACTGAGTCTCGCTGAGATCTATGAGCAAGAATACATGAAACTTCACCAGGTAACATAAGCAATGTGTTTCCTTTCGGTTTGAAGTTCACATCATCTTACATCTTTGTTTCTACAGTGCTAACTCTGATCTTAGCTTTGTGGAAGTACTTCAATCATTCTCTGAGTGTTCACCAGTGAAATGTCTCTGAATTGTATACTGTGGTATTATCAGTCTTGCTAAAGTAAAATAGCATTTTGAATGGTGTTGCAGTAACCTTGCATTATTAATGCAGCAAAAGACTGAAGAGGAAGAAAATCCTGAACACAAAGAAATTCAGGAAATGATGGATTCTCTCTTCCTGAAGCTGGACGCGCTTTGTAACTTCCACTTCACACCCAAACCAGTAAGTACATAAGTTTCATAACGTTGGAGATTTTTTCCCCTTCTTTGAAACTGTATACTTTAAAATATATTTGGGAAATCAATCATAAAGTAGACATTGAGTTTTACTGAGCTTGGTCTTATTTCACATTAAATGCCCTATAATTACCTTTAAACAAACACAAATATTTAGTGTCTTCAGTCAGCTGTGAGCTGCTGGGAGGTGGTGTGCTCAGTTCTGAATATGTTTCCTCATTTCTAGCCTGTGCCAGAAGTTAAAATAGTCTCGAACCTTCCAGCTATAAGTATGGAAGAAGTTGCACCTGTTGCTGTTAGTGATGCTGCTCTCTTAGCACCAGAGGAGATCAAGGTAAATATAAATAAAAGTCATGTAAGGATCTGGAGAGGATCTGCATTGTTGACAGAAGGGTGTACTGGCTGCCAGATCAATGGGAGAAATCTGCCCCTCCCACCCCGAGTTCCTCACCTTGTGGACCTTCTTGCCTAGCATTTTAGTGTTGGTTGCTGTGGTGTTGTTTTGTTTTGGTTGCTTTTTTTTTTGGCGGGGGGGGGAAGGGGAGGGTGGGGGTATTGCTTTTTTTTTTTTAATAAATGTGAGGAGGGGAAAGTTAATTTTATTTGGCTGCACTAGTCTATAACATTATGCTTTGGTTTTGTTTTTGACTATTATGTGATGGTAATTATTTTCCCAACATATTTGGATATTTGGAAGGGAAAAGCTACATGACAATAGGGAAGAGCTATTAGCGTGTCTTCAGTCAGTGGTACAGCTTCCCAACTTTTGCCAATTTTTGGCCATTGCCTTAATGCAGCGTTGCCCTGAGCTTGCTAAACACTTGAAATAATGGAAATGCTAAGACAGGTTTAAGTACCGTGAAGTGAGTCTTTTCTTTTGCATGCTTATGGATCTAGAGATCTTGTTCTCCTTAGGAAAAGAACAAAGCTGGTGATGTAAAAACAGATGCAGAAAAGACACCCACAGACAAAAAACGGGAACGAAGAAAGAAAAAGCTTCGTAAACGTATGAAGCTAAGAGAAAAGGAGAAACGTCAAAAGCTTCTTGAAAAGATGAAACCAGAACAAGGCACAAAACTTAGCAAAAAAGCCGCTGCAGCAAAATTAAAAAAGCTTACGAAAGAAGGCAAAGCATCTCTGCTCAAGGTAAGGCTCTCTTAAGTAGTCCTGTATCACCTGGTGATTCTGAGCTAAAGATTGTTAAAATCCCAAGGATAGATAATACTTAGCTAGAGAGAGGAAAGGGAACTTTATCACAAAATATTACAAAGTATAGGGTTTGTTTCCCTCCCATCACTTTTGACACAGCTACATCCCATCATCTTTCTCCCTCTCCCCAGAAATTCTTGTACATAAGTAGTATATCTGCTTACCACCCAAACCTTGTTACCTTATTTGTTTCTGAGCAAATACAGAAGGTAGATGTAGCTGCTGGAAAGAAAGAGGTAGGAAGAAGAAGACATGGAAAGGGCGTGCATACTCTTTTTTTTTTTTTTTTTTTTTTTTTCCTTTCCTTTTTCTATCCCCCCTCCTTGCTCTCCCCTGTATTCTTTTGGAAGGAAGGACTGTTCTAATCCATACTTGTAACTCTCTTACGCAAAGTAATGTTGAATGCCTTTTCAGTCCTGATTTTGCTGATTGTCCTGACAGCATGATATGGGTATAGAGACCTGAAAAAAATAACAGCTCTGGTTGCACTTTGCAGTGACCCCCTTGTTTATAATGCATAGTTGTGTTGATGTTATTGCTTTAATTATGAATAAATCATACCTAAATGGCAAATGGCTGTTGAAACCTTTAGAAGCTTACTCAGAAGCTTGATTACTTCTAAAACATTTGTCCTTACCTTTTCAAAAGGAGAGCAGAACACAAAATACAGATACGTAATGTTATCTCATGATGTGCAGGGTTCTGTTCTTGATACCTGTTCTTACCTTCCATGCTAATTGCTAATTAGAAAGGGAACATACTCTTTATTTCTTTAGCTAGCAGGAGTGATATAAGAATGCAGTGAAAAACATCCTTCGAAAATCATTTTTTTATCAGATGATAAAATCAGATTTATTTCTTTTTTAAGGTCAAATACCATTATATGTGAGTAACTAGTAAGTAGTGTAGTGGTAGTGTTTGTAAGTATCTTGGTTATAACAAATATTTTGTCCACTGACAGGATGAAGGTAAAGACAAGGTCTTAAAATCATCCCAGGCCTTCTTTTCTCAACTACAAGATCAAGTAAAAATGCAAATCAAAGATGCAACCAAGTTAAAGAAGAAACAGAAGAAGCAGAAAGCACTCTCTGTTCATAAACTGAAATTGTAATTTACCTTTTTGTGTATGTTGCATCTTGTATATATTAAAAAGTTTCTCCGTGAATGCTGGATTTGAGTAGGTTTTATTCTGTATCAATCTTTAGCATGTTCCATGAACTCCTAAGGTGCTGTAAAGATGCTTTCCTTTAGGTTCTACTTTTATTTTCTACTCTAGAACTCTGATTTTGTCTTTCTATTGTAAAAAGAAAGCTGCTTGCCATGGGCATATACATAACCATGTAGAATACTTGATAGTTGTGCTTTGACTATGCAATCTCCTTGATCAATATGGTCCATGGCTTTTGTAGCTGCTGGTGTAATACACCTCGGTATGTATTGCAGGAATAACTGCTTTTGTTGAAGAATTTAAGATGTATCCTGGCAGTGTGAATTGGAAACTTAATGATCAAACACGGAGGACAATGGTTGTTTTAATTTAAAGGGTATTTATTTCTCAAGGTGGAGATATTTCGGTATTTGCTCTTTTCTTGGCTGAACAACAGGAAAAAAAAAAAAGTAAGAATCAGCTCTGCTTCCCTTTTATAAGGAAAGATCACAACTGTTTTCCCCTTTGCTGTTAGAGGAGATGTTAAATGCCAAGAGGGTTCCTCAGGCTCCGCAATCTGCTCCCCAGGCCTGTCCCCCGCCATCGGCGATGCATTGCCCTTGCCTGGCGCCGGGCGAGCGGCCGCCCGTGCGTGCCGGGGGGCGGGGCCCGAGTGCCCGCCTCACG
>NW_010289810.1:0-1266 GCF_000700745.2 Antrostomus carolinensis
TCACCAGAGCAGAGTAGAGGAGCAGAATCCCTCCCTGACCTGCTGGCCTCCTCTTGATGCAGCCCAGGATACAGTTTACGTGCTAGCTGTCATTTCTGGACAGTCATTGTTTTGGAGAGGATTCTATGAAAAGTCTCCTATTTCTTCTTCCCAGACCAACTGGCATAGCAAGAAGCACCTGCACCCCAGCAGGAAATCCTATAATCAATGGACACAACGTGGGCAGACAATGTTATAGGCCGATGTGTAGGAGTCAGGATGGGGTAATGTGGCCAGACATCTGATTCAGTAGTGTGGACATTTAAAGGTACTATGCTTGAATGAGACTGGTTTGAAAACGGCATAGCTCAGAGCTAGGAATTTGGGAGTAGTGGTTATTGACAGGATTGATGTTCACCAGTAGAATCAGGCAGCAAGCTCAGGTAGCTCTGTGGTTTGCCTGCAGAGCACTGCCAGGATCTCTTTGTGAGGTCCCCCTTCGGTTTTTGTTTAAAACCCCTATTGTAAAAGAAAGAATAAAAAATTCAGAGTAAATATCACCACAGAAAACTAAATGACTTCTGCATTATTTTTTCCTTTTCTATAATCTGATGAGGGCAAGGACACTCCAAGAACATGTGGCAATAGCTGTAGTTGGATAGTCTGCTTAGAATGGTCATCAAAATGAAATTTGAGCACATGAACACAATTTTTTAATCTACATTCTCTTCAGTCATTTCAAGTCTTTATTATAATCTTTTATGGGCCTTTTAAAATCTGGGTTAGCAGGGGTTCATAGATTTGGAGTAAGTATAATGTTAAGTTTTTATTAAGAGGGTTTGGTAATGTGTCTATATTGGATCTGGCCACACAAACCCAATACAGTCTTTGACAAAACTTTTTATTCTTATGCTTTCTTTAAATTCTGGATTCTATTTGGGGATACACATAATATCATATGTAAAATATATGCATGAATTCCATACTTCAGTCAGGAGAAGGCTGGAAATAACAAGGAACTCAACCTTTTTGCTTAGCTTCAGAATTAGTTGTGAGTACAATCAGCATAACGAGCTCATATTGGTAAGTTTTGATTCCAGTGTGTGTGTGGCATATATACTGGTACCTGTTTTATTTGACAAGATTGGTATTTCTCTGGTCAGCAAGAAAACCTTTGTAGACCTGAAGTTAAGTTCAGGTTTCAAAGCCTGAAAGTTAAAAGGCTTTGTTGGTCCTTTTTTTGTGTGAAGAAGGAAAAATGCAAACTTCCCTTAGTGCAATCACAAT
>NW_010289810.1:1311-16889 GCF_000700745.2 Antrostomus carolinensis
CCCCATATTAAACATATTTAACATAATTAATGTTAAATTAATTATGGGATTAATTAATTTCCCACATTAATTTCTGGGATTACATGACAGCACCCGCTGTCTGTTTTCTTCATAGTGTTTTGGCAAATGTTATTTCAAAGGAGCTTTGCTTTTGCTCATCTTTCTGCACCAATCTGCACGACCCAGCCTAGATTTAATATACTTCAGATTAATTTCATTCCTTGCCTTGTTCTTTCTCTGTCAGAAATGGTACTATAGAATTCAAGTGCTATAGCCTTGTTTTATCTGCCATTTTAGAATTCTTTTGAACTGAAAAAAAACCCAAAAACTCTTACTGTATGCTCAATTTCAGTTCTTTGTTCTTTTCCTATGCGGTTTCAGTTGAATGTGGGTTTGTGGTTAATAGTTGTTAGCACTTCACTTCTTATGCTTGTCCTGGTTTTCTTCAAGGACATAGATAAAAATGGCATATATGAAGATATAGTTTCCTTTCAAGTACTGTGAGTTTCAGACATAGTAAAAATGATGCTTTTAATATCATTAAGTTCTTTATTATTTCAGAAAAATTATTTTTGAGAAGCAGTGGTTCTACCTGGATAATGCCATCGGTCATATTTATGGAACTACATTTGAAGTAACCAGTGGTGGAAACCTCCAGCCAAAGCAAGAGGTGGAAGAGACTACCACAGGTATTACAGAGGTTTGTTTAACTGTTGTTTGGAAAAAAAGAGTTCCAATTAATTAGTTTCTTTAGTAATACCAAAGGTGACAGAAAAGCTTCCTATTAATCGGTTGTTAACGTTACTTACATTCTTTCTGTCATAAAAGTGCATGGTTTTGTCTTGATCTGCTGTTTCACTAGTCCTGTGACAAATAAGGTTTTTAATATGGGAGAAAATTTGAACCTTAGTTTGGGTCAAAATATATATAAAAATATATATAAAAATATACACACACACACTAAGGTATATTTTACATACTACGTTTCATTGATTGCTTAGGCAATACTTTGCAAGGCCATGAAGCATGTGGGTTTAATCCTGAGAAGTCTGCTTTCTGTGAAACTAAAATCATGTGTTTCTCCAACTGAAAGATATTTAGAGCTAGATTTTACAAATCTGTATCCTTTTCCTTTAGAAACAAAAGAAGCAGGTACAGATAATCGCAACATAGTTGACGATGGAAGGTCTCAGAAACTGACTCATGATGACATAAAGGCTTTGAAGGACAAGGGTATTAAAGGACAGGTAAAAATAAGGTTTTGATGTCATTTCTGTTATTTTAGTTTATGAAATGGGCTATTCTTTTTATTTGTGCATAGACTTCAGTGCTTTTTTTCTTTGTTCTTCTGCTCAAGTCATGTTTTTCCTAAAGATCTGTTTTTACAAAAATGCAAAGGCTGTTTTCAGAGAAAACTTCACATAAGGTTGGCAGCTTTGTCAATAGGGAGTAAAGTATGATTTTTTTTTTTAATGGCATCAGAAGTCATAACAGACAAAAATATTAAAACCATTAAGGAAATACAGCTCACCTAATCACCTTTTAGTTTTGTTTGTTTATAAGAGTCAAAATATTGTTTCTGTATTACAGACAGATTAAAATCATGCAATAATTAAACTGTCACAGCTGTGGGAAAGGATTATGGATAAACACAAAAGTATTAACAAATGACAAAACAAGGGGAAATGGGTTTAAGCTGAAAGAGGGGAGGTTTAGATGAGATATTAGGAAGTTCTTCACTGTGAGGGTGGTCAGACACTGGAACAGGTTGCCCAAGGAAGTTGTGGCTGCTCCTCCCTGGAAGTGTTGAAGGCCAGGTTGGATGAGGCTTTGAGCAACCTGGTCTAGTGGAAGGTGTCCCTGCTGCTGGCAGGGGGGTTGGAACTGGATGAGCTTTAAGGTCCCTTCCAACCCAAACCAGTCTGGGATTCTATGAACACTAGGTAACAAATGTACTATCTGTGCACCTCTGGGCGGTACCTACCAAACATATGTGATGCCTGTGTTTTATCTGCACCTCAAAAGCCACGAATATTCTCACCACATCAGTTCTGTTCTGTTAGAAAAGGGGTTGGATTTTACCCCACACTTTGTCAACAAGAAGCGAGGTCATCTTCAGTGTTAATCAACCACCACAGCCAGTTCTGTTCTGCACATTACCGTCAAAATTCTCTCTCATCTTTGCTTTACCCTTTCTAATAAAAATCAGAAATTGCTTACGCTTACATCAAGTTCATCCCCTCCTCACATCTTGCTGTTTGCTGCTGCTCTTCAGAGCAGCTCTTCTGCTTTTTCCTGCTTAAGTACAGATGGGACCAAGGAGTTTAGAATGATATTTCTTCTGTTTCTATGGTTGTGCTGCTCAGGATGTTGTCTCTTTGAGAAGAATGTACTAATCCCTCTGACAGCTTTGATGTTTTCTGTTCATTCTCATTATCTGAGGCAGAAAAATCACTCTGGCTTTTCTGTATGTCCTCAGCACGTCTGTGCCATACATCTACCATGCTGTTATTTTTAAGTTAACTAAAATATCCTACTTTGTTAAGTCTGGCTTCTGAACTGTAACTGAACATTCATTTTAGATTGTCTTGTATTAGGAGGAGTAGATACTCTTCTTCCATAAATGTCTGGTAAAATTTGAATTTGTGTTTGGGAATGGCACTGCTTTCTGACAAAGGCTCCGTTTAGAGGTGATTTGGGGGCTGGAACTAGGTTAGGTCCTTTACAACCCAAGCCATTCTATGATTCTCTTATTGCTACTTGAAATAAAACAACCTCAGTGTTAATGGGATTTGATTTCCTATCACTTCCCAATTTCTTCCCAGGTCCTGAGGGATAGGTGTTGGGATGCAGACGTATTAAATGGCATGTACTCTCAGGGCATTGCACAGTGCTGCAGCTTCCCTTTGGCTTGTTTTGCTTACCCTACAAAAATATTCTCCAGTTTCCTCACTGTAATTTTTACTGAAAAAATATTAAATGGCATGTACTCTCAGGGCATTGTACAGTGCTGCAGCTTCCCTTGGGCTTGTTTTGCTTACCCTACAGAAATATTCCCCAGTTTCCTCACTGTAATTTTTACTGAAAAAAAACTCAAACCCAAAACCAAACAACCCAGGCACTACATTTAACTTTTTCCAAGAATAAAGCAAAAAAAGAGAAAAATACACTGTTTCATGCCATTAATTAGTTTGAAGAACTTACTTAAAGAAATAATGGCTTGAAAAATAGCAATAGCAAGTGAGAAGTACTTGCACCGCTGTATTTTAGAGCAGGTTCTTAAAGTGCCATGGGAGAGGCAGTGTCCACATTGATAACACTGCTTTTGTCATTCCCCACCACCACCTTCTCCAGACTCCTGTGAGGTAACACTGTTGCTCTTCCTACATGTTTAATAGAAGCTTACAATTTTAGTAGTTAATCTGCTTTGATCACAACAACCAAAATAGCACCCTGCAGCATTTGTTCTTGTATTGCAGGCATGGAGGTGAGGTTTTTGTTTGTTGGTTTTTTTTTTCTGTTGGAGATCTTAATGATCCCACCATCTGGAACCTGAAAGTATGAGGAAGAAGAGTTGCATTAGCACAGGGAGGAGATTAGAACAAGGAGACCAGGAAACCAAACCTGGGAGCTAGAGAAGGAAGAAGTCAGGGAGAGTATTGTAGGAAATAGTAAATGCTGAGGAGTTTGACATGGTGCAAAGAGCTGGTACAGGAGTCTGGCACGATCTGGGAGGCGGAAGGAGTTAAGTGGGGTAAGAGACATGTCTGATAAGTAGCCAGAGTATAGGGAAGAACTAGCACAAGATGGAAAGATACAAGATACCCTCAGAGACAGAGGTGCTAAAGTCAGACAAGAGACCCAAAGAGCAAGTTGGATTAAAGTCAATATTACATATGACATCAGGTTCCTTGTTTTGTTTTTGTAAAATATTTTTGCCTGCATAGCTTCACACAGGGCTGTTGTGGCTACAATACAGATTGTACTGCCATGCAATCCAGGTGCTATGGGGAACGTTCAACTGACAGTCAGTTGTTCCACAGTAACTGCCAAGAAACATAACTCTGCCTTATTCTAAATAAATTAAATTAAATTAAATTAAAACCAGTTAATCACTTGGAGAAAGCAGGGTAGTTTCATTCAGCGTGGGATAAGAAATATGTAGGTACTGAGGCTTCACAGTACGGGCTGAAGTAATGAATTGCTGATGCTGTGAGGAACAATCCTGATTTTCCTTCATCTCTGCCCATCCGAGTCTGCCCTCTCTCATGAGTTAGTTCTGGCACCTACCAGGCTCCTTCCCCACAAAATACTCCCTTGCCAGGAGAAGCATGTTCAGTTTTATCATTTTTTGCTGGCGTTATGGAGTTAAAGAACACCTAGAGACAGAAGTATATAATCAAATTCCTGCACATGGTCAGGGTAGTACCTTGCTTTTCATGTTGATTAGTAGAAATTTAGTTCACCATTCATGTCAGTAGAAGGTAATGGTATACATGCCTCTGCTGGAAGAAAACATTTTCAGTGTTTGTTTTAAAAAAATTAAATACTGTATATTTCTTGCTTCTCTGGTTGCCCAGAGAGGTTGTGGAATCTCCCTCCTTGGAGATATTCAAAACCCATCTGGACAAAACCCTGGTTCTTGTGCTCTAGGAGTCCCTGCTTGAGCAGGGTGGTTGGACTAGATGTGACCTTTAGAGGTGCCTTCCAACCTCAACCATTCTGTGATTCTGTGATATGAAATGAATGAGAAATAAATATCAGCTGTAATAAAAATAAATTGTCTTTTCCAAGGAAATAGTTCAACAGTTAATAGAGAACAGTACAACATTCAGAGACAAAACAGAATTTGCTCAAGATAAATACATAAAGAAGAAGAAAAAAAAGTAAGTGAATTTTAAAATGTGGAAAATACTTAGTAGTTCTCTAATTTGTTGGCCTTAAAGTAAGACTTTGTGTTTCTTACAGATATGAGGCAGTTATAGCAATTGTGAAACCATCCACTCGCATTCTTTCAACCATGTATTATGCAAGGGAACCTGGAAAAATTAAGTAAGTTTTCGGGTTTTTTTATCATTCCAATTATAACAGAAAGATATTTTAATATTTTTTCAAAATACCTGTGTTATACTAGAGTATTCATCACATTTCTCTTTTTTTTTTTCTGTTAATGGAAAGATTTTTAATTAATTAATTAAAAATAACATGATACAGAAAACAAATCAATACACTACTGCAGGAGAGAGGAGAACTTTTGTGTGCAGCATCGGCTTTTACCGTTTCCCTTCCACCACCTATAGAGACAGAGGCCCCTGGTGTTTTCAGAGGTGACTCTTAACCTGGTTTTGGTCAGTGGTGTTATCATCTCTGTTTTCTGGCCACCTACCAGAAACAAGAATTTTTGTCTATAATGTGTTAGAGATTCAAAAATCTTCTTCAATCAGAAGTTTCCAGAATTTAAAGACACGTGGTTAACATTGGGAGCAGGAGTGGAGGGATGACAACAGAGATCTAGTCACATTTGCTTTGCACTTAAATTAAATTATACCTTCTTACAGACATTACCCAGTACTGATTTATTGGTTTTAAAGTAGTAATAGTAGATCTAAGATGCTGAGACTTAAAAACTTCAAATTTCTGTTATTTAAGGCTTCCCAAACCTTCCTTCTCCTTCCCCCATGTCCTTCACTTGCCTTTACTCCTCTCCTAAGATGAGTTGGTATTTCCTTGGCCGTCCCTGAGTCTCTTGAGTGCACGTGCTGCGCTCAGTAGAGCTGGGTGGTGATCCTGGAGTGCAGGTGGTGCCTGCTGCTGCAGAACAGATGAATATCACTAAGGGTACATTGCTGGATTAGGAAATGCATTCAAATACCCTGTTTTCTTTAGAAAACTGACACGTTAGAGAGAACAACAAAAAAACCCAAAAAGAAGTTTCAAAAATATTTTGTCTGACTGGTGCAGCATGAGACATGCTCTTTATTACACACACCCCACTTCATATCCTACTTTTGCTATTCTCTTTGTAAACCTGAACACCCATTCCCTCCTCATTTCCTATTAGCTCTAGTTCTCCTGCTTCTTTATTACCAGATGGTTAATTATTAAATTTCCACATGGCAACTGAAGGCCACTGATGCTATTGCTGAAAACCTACCCACTGTTTTTGCCAGGCTCCTAAGCTAGTATAGGGAATATTTCTAACTCTTTAAGATAACTAATTTGGTATTTCTTCAAACTCTCTGTCTTGCAGCCACTTGAGATACGACACCCTGGCTCAGATGTTGACTTTAGGAAACATCCGTGCTGGCAACAAGATGATTGTAATGGAAACGTGTGCGGGCCTGGTGCTGGGCGCGGTGATGGAGCGAATGGGAGGCAAGTAACACGGTCCCTTCAGTGATACACAGACTGAGGGCTCACTTGAAACTTCAGAAATACACATCTCTGACACTTGTAAAAGGCAGTACTTCAAAATACTTTCTCAGTTTTTAGAAATCTACTTTTACTGTCTCTACTATTCAAAGAGATGCTTGTTTCTCCATTGGAGAAAGTTGTATTTTGCATGTGCCAGTTGGATTTATTTGTCACTATTTAAAAAAAAAAAATACGAAACTTAAAGTTGATATCAGAGATCTGTTTTAGTTTCTGTCTCAGCATGATGACACTGTGTTCAGAAAAGGCTGTAAGGAGCTCATATGCAGATTCTTCCCAGGCACCTGGGAAGTCCAGGAAAGTGAATGGTGAAAAACAGGAATAGTAACACTGAAATTCAGACAGCCCAGGACACTGAAAATGTTGTCATTCCTCTTCTTCGCTGTGTCAGAGATTTAACATCAGCAAAGCGTGTATTTTAATAGTATATGACATTTTCCTGAGCATGTTCTAGAAGAAGTTTGATTTGTTTTTTATTGCTCACGCGCAGTGAATGAGTTTCATTGTAAGTCATTCAAAGACACTCTAGAGAGAGGTGGCAATTATATTCCAGAAGCCTGGAAAAGCAGAAAGTGTGATGTAATGTTGTGCACCCAGATGTGCTGTCTGTTGGCCAAGAAGCACGCAGGCAGTTACACTATAAATTGGTTTTGTTTTAGCAACTCTTGGCCACGGGGATACCAACCAAAGTGAATTAAATAAGATGCAATTTCAATACAACTATTGAAAGGTTCTTTTTAGTATGTTTAAACATCTGACATCTCTTCCTTTAGAGGGGCAGTCTGGATGTTGAAGAAACTCTTTGCCTACTAATGCTGTTTAAATTAGTTTGGGTTTGTTTTTTTTTTTAATCAAAACCATTCCATAGTTGTAAGTAACGAATACGGTAGAAAATTTGTCTTTTTAATTCTTAATTTAATTAACTTTTTCTAACAGTTTGTCACTGCTTAGATGTTTTGTGCTAATACTAAATACATGTTGAATACATGCATAATCTTTGAGTTACCTTGTCCTTCTGAGTTGCTGTAACTGTTGTCCTTCTAATACAGAGGAGCAGCTGAGGGAACTGGGGTTGTTGAGCCTGGAGAAAAGGAGGCTGAGGGGAGACCTTCTGGCTCTGTCCAAGTCCCTGAAAGGAGGGTGGAGAGAGGTGGGGGTGGGTCTCTTCTCCCAGGGAACAAGGGACAGGACAAGAGGAAATGGCCTCAAGTTGCTCCAGCAGAGGTTTAGATTGGATCTGAGGAAGAATTTCTTTACTGAAAGGATTGTCAAGCATTGGAAGGGGTTGCCCAGGGAGGTGGTGGAGTCACCTTCCCTGGAGGTATCTAAAAGATGGGTAGACAAGGTGCTTAGGGACATGGTTTAGAGGGCATGGTAGTATTGGGTTTATGGTTGGACTTGATGATCCTAGAGGTCTTTTCCAACCTTAATGATTCCCAGGGTTCTAAGATTTTCCACCTTGAGGCAGCCTCTTACATTCAGTGAAGAGCAGGCAATTCACTTACCTACTGATCAACGTGTGCTTTGTTGCTCCCAGAAATCCTGGCTTTCCAACATGGTTTTGATTCTTTTCCTCTCGTAGGTTATGGATCCATTATTCAGATGTATCCAGGAGCAGGACCTGTTAGAGCTGCTACCAGTTGTTTTGGATTTCCAAAGTGCTTTTTTGATAATCTTCACGAATTCCCTCTCAGCAAAGTGGATAGTCTTCTCTCTGGGACATTTTGTACAGAGACTCTGCCTTCAGAACCTGAAGATAATTCACTAGTGGAAGAGGAAAGCAATGGATTGACTGATGAGAAGCAGATTTCCCTGCAGGAAACAGAAGAGGAATCAACTACAGAAACAGCTATGGAGATCAACCAAACGGACGAGCAAGAAACAATGGACTTGAATGCTGAAGATGTAGAATTTAAAGAGAACAAAGACAAAGGAAATAAAGAAAATGTAAGAATATTTATTGTGGTTATTCCAGTTTTACAGTGTCTATATACTTAAAATTCTGCTGCCTGAGTCAGACATGCTGAAATAACAGCTTATTCAGGTATTAAAATGGAACTCAGGAAGTAGTCTTTTGTCTCACATTAAGCTAAAGCTCAAAAAAATGAAAATTCAGTCCTCACAGTAGTGATCCAATCTATAAACTACCTGCTAAAGAGCAAACTATTTGTTTTGTTGTTCAAAGGTTCGGGAAAAGCAAAGAAAACAGTGGGAGAGAAGGAAAAAGTTACAAGAAGCTGCTGCTTTGTTAAGAGAGAAGAATGCTGATGGGTGAGTTTGTAGTCAGAAAGGTTCTTCTGTTCCAAAACACATCTACAGAAAAGAATTTCCTTTGAAACAAATAAAAGCTTTGCTTTAAAAATACTTTTCTTAATACTTACATGCAAGCAGTCAGCCCAGGTGTGTCTTGGGTCTTGTTTGGTTCTCACCTGGTTGAGATTTTTTCTGTTATTTAAATAGCTTCAAATTTCATGGTCTAAAAGTCATAGTTCCCTGACTAGCTATGAGTAAACCTTTAAAAAATATATATATCCAAAAAGAAACAGAATCCAGGTAGAATTGAACAGGAAATGACTGCCAGTAAAAATCACAGGATTCTAACTGGCAAAGTAGAACCTGAGGTTTTAAGTTTATTAAATTGGAACTCAGTTTGTTGTTTAACAGGGGGGTTTTTGTTTGTTTTTAGAAACTCATTTCTTTTTGACACAGGAAGAACCTCATAACTTGATTTTACCTGCTTTTGCCAGGATCGATTGTTCCCAAGGAATAATTTAACGTGAAGATTTAATATTGGAAGCTTGAAACAAATACAATAAACATATTCTTAGAAATTCAGCCCCACAGTAGTGTAGGAGCGTTTAGCAGTTGGGACTTTTTCATGATGTTCTTAGCACATGCTGAAGGGATTTGAGTTAATCAAGTAACATTGATTTAGTTAATTTAATACCATTCATATTCATTTTTGCTCCTAAGAACATTGGCTCACTGGGAATAAAGCCGTTCTGCTCGGATAAATTTTAATACACATTTATTAGTTATGTTTAAATGCTTGTGCATAATTTTTGGTTTTATGATTATGAAATGTTTTCATTCATGCTCATTCATATTTCAGTTTATCTCATCAAACAGTTGACAGGTCATTCTGTGTTCTCCCAAACAATAAAGGAGGTTTGTAAGGAGCACTGCACAGCTGTTTGGCAGCAGCAGCACCACTGGCGATGCCTGTGGATGACCGTTACACTTCCTAAACAGTAACAGTGTTCTGGTTTTACCACTGTCTCCTGCACCCATCCTTATAATTAATGTCCATGTGTGGTCTGGCAAAGTGAAAATTAATATTTGGTTTGACTTGATCCTTCCTGTTGTTGTAAAATAGTATATTCAGTTGTTACATTTGAGTTCAAGGAAGCCTGTTTAGTATTGATGTTTTCAATCAGTAGTGTACTCCTTTTGTCCTTTGTAATGCATGAAAGCTCCAACAAATGATAGGGAGGAATGCCTTCTTGCTCTAGGAAGTGCTCAGCATGAAGAGAAGTCTCCAGCTGCCTGAAGACACTGTCCCAGATGGCTCAGGCAGGATCACTTTTCTTTAGTCATCTGCCTTTTCAAGCCCACCATTTGTTTAGATTGAGACCCACAGGGTACATACACTGCTAAGCCAGAAAAAATTGGCCTGGAATAAAGAAAGGCTTCAGACTAACACACGGGCGTGAGTAGAAGTGGGGAGGGAAGTCAGGATTTGGTTTTGTTTTGCAAGAGAGAAATAGGGAAAGGACAGGTAAAAGCTGGTTAACGCTGGAGGTGGGGAGAAGGAGTAGGGACTTTTTTTGTCAGTCCAAAGAGCAGCTGGTCATGAGGTAAAGATGGGCAGCTGCTTTAGGAGAATTACTTCTCGAGGTCCTGAATTTAACAGCATTTACTGCTTAATGTAGAAGATACAGGTTTTAATAAAATTTATATCTTCAGTGCTGTTGGGTGGTACAACACTGCTTGTACTAGATCTGTTTGTTCAGTTCTCTCTCTGAGAGCTGAAGCCTGTCACTGGTGTGTGAGGGGAAAGGCCAGCATTCCTTAGGGATTTGGGGTTCTTTTAAGGATGACTTGGTTTTTTTTAAGATAGACTTTTCTAAGACAGATAGATACATTTTTCCAATACTATAAAAGTAGAAACTGGTTTATAGACACACCCTGTGTTCAGAATTAAACCACACATCCTCTCTCTACTCTTCCCTGCCCTTCCTCTACCTCCTCCTCCTCCTCCCTTCTCAGCCATTCCATTAATTTTGCGGCTGGCCAGGCTACCTGCTGCCAGCAATATGTGCTGCCATATGAGAGAAGAGAATTGGATTTTTCACAAGCTCTCTCATCTCTCATTTACCTTCCTGTCATCTGGCAGAGCTCCTGGCGGCATCGGGGCAGCACTCCAAGCCTTCTGAGGCACAGGCTGGAGTCTTTTTTTCTTTCTGGTCCACTTGGTTAATTACTGAGCACAGATTTTTGGAAGTTTGGAATTAGGGTTCAATCTGTAGCTTGCAAGGCTGTAGCCAACACAAAACTGAAATGCAAACAACTGTAAAAGAATTCTCTCACCTCTTTATCTCCATGGTATTTAGAAAATTGAACATCCATTTTTTTACCAGGTAAGTTTGACGGTGTCTCCAGTGCTGTACATTCCCCTGGAGAACAAATGTTAATTAATTGATGGGTCTTTTCATGTAGTAACTGTATACTGGAGAAGTAGTTTAATTAGCCTGTTCTTTCTGCACAGTTCCAACTTACTAACTCATTCAATCGTAACCATTTCTTGCAGTATAATTTAGCACTGATTTTATTTATTTATATTTTTTAAATATAAAAACTCTGGATACCTGTAAAGAATTTTAAGCATCTGTAAATATGTGTTATAATGTGATACTAAAATGAGGCTGAATGATAAAATACGAAGCCTTTAATTTGATGAGGAAACCATTTATCTTTAGCCCATTAAGGGATTGTTTTCTCTTTAAATAATAACTTTTTAATACAAAACTGTATTTAATTAAGATTACCCAGGCTAAAGAGCCAGGTTGCATTCTAAGCAGCAATTAACAGTCACCAAATTTAAATTCTATTTGGACAGTGCTCTTAGTGTAGAGAAAGCAGCATGTAAATTCCTGGGTGGCAAGAATTACCATGGAGCTGCTCAGCCCAGCTGAAGCGAGTGTTTCTGCAGCACATTTAATATACTGCACTTCAGGGAGAAGTGTTTTATCCTCCTAATTATGCAAGTAGGCCATCGTTATTTGTTTTTATATTTGGGGAGTTGTTGGAGCCACGAAAACGTGCTGATTAGCAACACGATCGCTGTGCTAAGTAGGAGAAAATGTCACTTGATGAATAGGTTTTAGAAGCAGAAAATTAATGGGTGTGAAATTTCTTTTGCAGCTTAATTGTAGCCAGCAAGTTTCATCCCACTCCTTTATTACTTTCTTTATTGGAATTTGTTGCTCCTTCAAGGCCTTTTGTTGTCTACTGCCAGTATAAAGAGGTAAATAGAGTATTGTTACTTTAGCTGTTAAGAGTTCCAAGTTTGAGACTATTCTGCTGTATAACCTGCTATTTGGGTTGTTGTTTGTTTCTTTTTTAAGCCATTATTAGAGTGTTACACGAAGCTGAGGGAAAGAAAAAAAGAGGCGGCGTTATTAACCTGAAGCTGTCTGAAACCTGGCTACGAAACTACCAGGTAAGGGTCACAGCGGCTGTCAGAACAGCACGAGTACTGGGGAGCAAAACTCCCTCTGAAAACACGTGGGGTTTGAACTGACTGAAACTACGTACAGTCTCGTGCGTTTGCTTTACCTGAGAGCGGTGGGAAAATACTCTGAGGAGTTCTAATGCTTCATTGCAGCAATTTCAAATGGAAATACTTTAATTCTTACAAAGCACTTCATTTAAACATTTGCTGAAATATTTGTAGCACACTGACAAGATGTAATAGTTGTGCCGCTTTAGTAGCTCGCCTCAAGTGAAGGACAGTCTGATGTCAGGTAAGAGAGACGAAGCAAAATCATAGCATCATGGAATGATCTGGGTTGGAAGGGACCTTAAAGCTCATCCAGTTCCAACCCCCCTGCCAGCAGCAGGGACACCTTCCACTAGACCAGGTTGCTCAAAGCCTCATCCAGCCTGGCCTTCAACACTTCCAGGGAGGAGCAGCCACAGCTTCTCTGGCCAACCTGTTCCAGTGTCTGACCACCCTCACAGTGAAGAACTTCTTCCTAATATCTAATCTAAACCTCCCCTCTTTCAGCTTAAACCCATTTCCCCTTGTTCTGTCATTAACTGCCCTTATGAAAAGTCCCTCCCCACCCTTCCTGGAGCCCCCTTCAGGTACTGGGAGGCCACTATAAGGTCTCCCCGGAGCCTTCTCCTCTCCAGGCTGAACAGCCCCAACTCTCTCAGCCTGTCCTCACAGCAGAGCTGCTCCAGCCCTCAAGTGTTTAATTCATTTCCAGTTGATTTGATGGCTGAAAAAACTTGTAATGGTAAGAATGGTGGTGACTTCAAAGCCAGTGTCTTCAAATAACTGGAACTAAAGTAACAAGAAATTTCTGGGCTGGGAACTGAACAATGAAAACAAGATGAGAGGGGGGAAGACACCTGCACAGTGAAGAACATCAGTTTGACTAACTGAACTGCAGAATACCCTCTCCACTGTGAGGAAGCAGAAGGGCGTCTGATTTCTAAGCAGCTCACCACCTCTGAAGAGGTTCTTGCTTTTTACTGACTTTCTCCTCACCTATAGACTTCTAGAGTCCCTAAGGAATTATTATTTAGGGGATGACTGAATCAAGGGTGGCCATGATTACTGACTATTGATCAGGCAGTGGAATTGGGAATGAGTAGGAGATTGATCGATGAAGATGTTAGGCTTGGCAAGGGTTACCACATCCAGGTGCAGTTAGGAACAAGACTGCCCCATCTCCTGGACACCTGCAAATCAGCTTTGGGCTGTGATGGCAGTCAGAGCCAGGAGGAAGTGTAACTGAAGAGCAAGCGTTTCCAGAAGGGCTGGTTCCTGGCTGTGACTTACCTTAAGAGCAGCAACCAGTTTCCAGTTCATGGTGGCAGAACTGGACATTACTCAACTCTGTCATGTTAGACCAGCTGTGGTTTCTTGCGAGGTACACCAGTTCTGAACACGTTCATGACTTTCATGTGTCCCAAACCTTGACTGTATAATTTTGCTGGAAATGCTGTGAATAAATCCCCAGTAAGGCAGCAGCCTGTATTCTGTCTGTCACTGGTTTCTGGCTTGCAGATACTTTGCCCTTTAAAGATAAATACACTTTCCAAATGGCTGTTTGTGGTGGTGGCTGGAAAGTAAAATGACGTCTTCTACTGTAAACTGAAATTACACAATTTGATGTGCACATATCAAGTGACTTTTTTACAGATGCTTGGTTCTTGGTTTTGTTTTCTTAAAGGTCTTACCTGATCGAAGCCATCCAAAACTGACAATGAGCGGCGGTGGCGGGTACCTGCTGTCTGGCATAACTGTTGTCTTGGATAAGGGCAAATCCGATTCCGCTGATTTAGAAGCACTGAAGATGGAAGAGCCATCATCTAAAAGATGCAAAGTTCAAGACCTTCATTGTTAACATTTGAAGAAGAATTGATTCGGTTTTTAGACCTCAGGAGTCCTGCTGTTAGTTAAATAACAAATAAGCTTTCTGTGCTCTTGACAGCACAGAAATTGTACCTGTCACACCCCTGTCAGCAGAAACCAGCAGAACTGCGTCACAGGGAGGATTGTCTTGCTCTCTACCTGTTTACATGATCAGAATGAGAAGAAAAACCCTCAGAAGCAAACATCACACTGAAAACACACTCACTTGAAAAAGGAGAGAAGATCCAGAGAAGATGGAGCATCAGTGAAGGCATTCTCTGTGGTTGGCTGTTGCCAAAAGTGGACACGATGATCTTGTCAAAGGCTGAGTCAGATTAACCTGTTCTCAGTTGGATCTTCCCAGAACAGTGTCAGGGTGACAGGATCTGCGTGGTGATCTGCTCCCCCGCTGGACACAGAACCTGGCTGTGCTCAGCAACGTCAGGAAGCAGCAGGCACAGCAAACATCAGATGCTTTTCTTTCCAGAGGAACAGGGAAAAGAATCCTGATTCCAAAACTCTACAACATGACCCCCTGTTTTCCTGAATTAAATACAGAGGAGAAGGTGTATTTACGTTCATGAATTACAGTAAATATTTAAACTGGATGTCTCTCAGTATTGCCTGTCCTTTTCCTGAGAGCTGGTGTATGGTGTTTATTTTCAGATACAACTCTTTTGAAAACTGCTCCGTGTATATATAATTTATTCTGCTGTTTTATCTTTCATGATACGTAGCTTTTTTTTTTTCACTGTGCATTTGCCACTTCGATTAAACCGCAGGATGTTTTTCCTCATGAGATTTATTTCGGTTTTTCTTACTTTTCCCTCTTTTTGGAAATAAAAATGTCTGTAAGAGGCGTTAGGAGGGGAATACCCTTGCTGGCTGCACACCACTGAACCCCCATGGGGAGCTTTAGGCCCGTGTGGGAGCTCGCAGAGCCAGCAGGACCTGGCTTCCAGTCTTGAACTAACTCATCACCGGGGAGCTGGAGAATCACAGAATGTTGGGGATTGGAAGGGACCTCAAAATATCATCCAGTCCAACCCCCCTGCCAGAGCAGGAACCTAAATGAGATCACACAGGAAGGCGTCCAGGCGGGTCTTGAATGTCTCCAGAGAAGGAAACTTTGGGATCAAGTAACCAGACTTCATAAAGCTGTAACGTGGTGTTTGCTGAGAAGAGTAACGCTCTTTTAGGACACCAGTAGCTCAAAATAAAATAACCTGTTTTCTTTTGGGTTATATTTGTGTAAAGAAGCAGATAAACATTTCTTTTAGGTGACCAGGTACAGTGTATCTTCAGGTTTTTGTCTGCCTCTGTTCTGGTTTTTGTAAACTTCCCATCTTTTTTTCCCCCCCTCTATTTTTATGGAAAGCTTTTCTTCTGTTACTGATGTGAGAGAAGAATATAAATGGAGAGACTGTAGGTTTCACCATCTCCTCTGTGTTCCAGCAACCGTGTGGCTCTGAAAAAAGTGCTTTGCCCCTCTCACCTT
>NW_010289810.1:16902-18374 GCF_000700745.2 Antrostomus carolinensis
AAGGAAGTGTTGCAAAGCACACCTAGGGAATAGCAATGTGATGTGGGGGTTTTACTAAGTTTTGGGGTTTTTTTTTTAAATCTGGATTTCTGGGAATGGGGGATGGGCAAGGAAGAGAACTTTTCCTTTACTTTATCTCCCTAAGTGCATACTGAAGGTAAACTGGGACTTTGAAATCACCCAACACGCAGTATGCGATGAAATTCTGAGACCACCCAGATTAGAGCAATGGACAGGAGCCTGGAAGCTAGGGAAAGGCAAGAAAAAGATGAAATCAGTGTAAGGCAGGAAATTAATACCAAAAAGTTATCTTTTGCCTCATTTTTCTTACCTGTAAAGCAGGCACAGGTGTTCTCTGCCACTTCCAGTGAGCTGGTCGGTACTTGGCTGGCACATTTATAGCACTACAAAGGTGTGAAAACTCAAACAGTAAAGTTAGGTCAAGCAATCAACATACATTTAAAATTCTTACATATATAATGTACTAAAAATCATAACCTAGGGGAAAAAAAATCTGGTTTATTTGTATAATAAAAAGATCAGCTTTGAGAAATAAAAATATTGGAACACCTCAAGGCCAAACTGGCTTCATTTCTCCAACATTAATATGCTCTCAGTACCTAGTCCTGTCTCTCCCATTCTTGAAGTGTAAAAACAATAGTACAAACCCAAAAATAATACATGGAAAATAGTTACAATTATTGTTTCAACCTGATGGAACATATTCTATATGTAACAGTGGAAGAGCACATCCCAATGTAACAGCTCCTATTTTAATCAAAACACATGAATAAGTGAAACGCCAGAGACTACAAGAAGCATCGCTGAAATGCAAGTTAGGAGTGTCTGAAACTCCAGGCAGCTTTTACAAATAACAAATGAGGGAAAATCCAGCACAAGTGAGAAGAAGGAGAGTGGATCCTGTAAAGTCTTAATATAAGCTGAAAATAAATGATGTAATGACAAGATCTCTAAGAGAAAAGAGAAAGAGGGATGAGGAAATGGTGGGCGATACTTGCAGACCTGTATTTAGTCTCCACGAAGTGTGGCTCTGGAACCTGATCATTGCTACAGCCTCACAGCAGAACGTCCGAGGACGCTTCTCTCTGGAGAAATAAAACATAACAAATGAGTATCGTTTAATTTTGGTCAGTGATGTGTAGCTAAGGAATGGGGAAAGGCAGTGGATATTAAACCAGAGACGGGCTCCTCAAGGCAGGAGTAACATTGAGCCCACCGAGTTGTGCAGAAGCCGTCCCTCTGAATGCAGAGGAGTCAGCTGGGACAGGCTGGGAGGGCACCTTACCTTACATGGGAATATCACAGAATGTTAGGAATATAAGGAATTCTATATTAGGAATATAATCACAGAATGTTAGGAACGTTAGAATATAACGGAAGATTGGCCAGGAGGACTGTAAACGTGCTCAAGGGACTTGCACCTGGGGTGTCAAAACACACAGAATCACACA
>NW_010289811.1:0-4440 GCF_000700745.2 Antrostomus carolinensis
TACCCTAGCAAAACCAGGACAAGCATCTGATGCATGTCAGACAAAACCCAGGAGGGGAAACTTATATGTGGAAGACAGGCAGGGGTGGCCGCTACAGGACACGACATGAATTGAGTGTGAGAGCAGCATGGTTGTCTTTTTGAGCGCTTGTTCCCAATGCAGAAGAAGAACAAAACAATGTTGGAGAGTTGTAGGTTTCACCCAGGGAGCCTGCAGTAAAGCAGCACAGTCCCGAAGCAGTAGCTGGTGCTTTCTTACAGCAACAATATTGTGTCCAACACAAAACAATTATGTTGCAGGCTTTGTTGTGTTGGCTTAAAAAAAAAATTTAGTCGCTGCAGGGGAAGCTGGTGAAACTTGGACATAAGTGATCACAATGTGATTACATTCAGGGTGGAAAAATGAGAATAAAGGTTAGTTTTCTCAAGCTGAGGGAAATTATGAAAAGAAGTGATTATTTTCTACCTGGCAGCCTGATTTTTCTGGCTTCTCAGAGGACTCTTTAGAAACTTATATTAGATGATTAAAGAGCCATGGATGTACAGCTGAAATGATGTCATGTTCAGCAGTAAAATGAAGAAGATAAATTAAGCAACAAATGTTGCAAAGAGGAAATGGAGGAATAGGCAGCAGTTAGTGTAAACCCCATGTAAGCTTTTGGAGACTGGAAGTCAAAAGTGAAAAACTTTGGAAAAAATATGATTCAGTGGCGGTGCAAATGGCAATATGGAATTAAAACAACTATATTAAGAGCAAAAGAAATCTTAGGGATACTAAGTGTATCTATTATGACACATAAAAGTGATAGCACAGCTAGTAATGAAGGAAAATAGTAGAGTTTTCAATAAATAATAACTATTCTTTATTTAGAAGGAAGCAGTATAGCTCACTAATTATAAAGAAAGGAGAAATGATTATTAGTCAAAAGGGATTTTAAAAAAAAAATTATTTTTATCTGACAGCTATTTTTAATCTAGCTGGCCTGGGTAACCATCAGTATAAATGAGCTAGGCAAGGAGGTCTCTGACTGATGTACATACCTTCATTACTGTTAACTCATAGTGCTTAACAAAACTCCCCATGGTAAGTGTTCAAACCTGACCAGCAGCCTGTTCTAGGCAGCTGTAGACTAAAGTTATTCTGACTTCAACCCCAGACAAATATAAAAATGAATAACAATCAGACCAATGAAAGTCACTTGATGTAATTTGATTGCAACAACACTTGTCAAAACAAACCTGATTTCATTCTTCAGTAAGGTTACTTGCTGGCTAACTGCTGTACTATATATACATAACAGATGTAATGGATGTATTTTTGATTTGCTATCATCACACACACACACAGCCCCCTTGGTTGAGAAAGTGGCACTATACAGTATCAATAATCTTACACTAGACTGTTAAGATCTTAAAGGGCAATGCATGAGGGCATCTTTTAAGTGGTTTTCACAAAAATTAGTGCTACATGATACTCTTCATCATTCCTATTTGTGTTCTAGAAGCAAATATAAAATCATTTCTAATACAATTTAGCTGGTTTAAGCCTACATACAGGAATTAATTTAATGATGTCTATAGTGATGAGGGCAGGGAATGCTCTTGACAGACCATAAGTTGAATCCAAATCATTTTAACAGAACAAAAATAAAAGTTAAATGTATAAGAACATGGGATGCAGGCCACGCAAAGAGACTACAGCCCTCTGTCTGAGAACAAGGAACTTTGAAAAATTTTGTTTAAAATGAGAAACTGAATATTATTACAGAATGTAAGAGTTCTAGTGCCTACATTTTAAAAAGAAAGTAAAATTATTGGATACCACAAAAATTATTACAATTATTAAAAATTATTAGGTTAAATTAAATTTATTTAAATTTAATTAAAATTATTATCATTTCTCACAGTGAAAAACTAAGAGAGTCTGTTTAGCTTGTCGAAGAGAGGACTGAGAAATGACAAGAGCTGAGTGTCTTCTTGGGGAAAGATGCAAAAAGGCTCTTAACTTTAGTAAAGATCAGCATATCAAGAGTCAATGGTCGAATATTGAGGCCAGCCACAGCCACTTGAGAAATAAGGCATAAACTTCGAACAATAATAGGCCTCAACCACTGGAGCAAGATTAATAAATTAATTAATAAATTAAATAAATTAATAAAAAATAATTAATACATTTAGATTAATAAATTTGATATCCACAAGTCAGGATTAAGTGACTCTCTGAAAGCAGTGCTTCAGTAACTGGTCTTCAGGCAGGGGTAATAGGGCCAATATCAAGCCTTTGCATGCATAGTCAGACTGCTTGTTCAAAGGAATCCCTCTAATCTAAAACAGTAAAGCCTGGCAAGACAAAAAATAAGTATCAGAAGGATAAATGATAAAAGAAAATATTAGAGGATATTTAAGGATGTAGATTATACATACAATACTGAGAATTACCCTATCCTGGGTAAACAACAGTAGATCTTTTATTCTGCAAAGCTCTTAAGGATGGTTTTGACTTTATGTGGGTATTTAGTCCTCCATGTTTCAATATTGTTTAAGCACCTGTTTAAGGTTAAACCTCAAGTTCAGGATTAGCTCAGTCAAAGTTTTATCTGAATATCTAAGGCTGTGAAGTTTCCCTTTTGAATACTGAAGTGTACCTTCTGCCCAGTTTATAATTTGACACTGATTATGACTGATTTTCACTGTCATTAAGGAAAGGGGAACCGTACTGAATCCCATGTTCACAGCAATTTATACCTCTCTGTAGCAAAGAAATGATTAAACCAGAAGTTTGGCAAAGCAGTCAAATAGGAGAAGTATAAGGGCAAGAGGTCAGACTTAGGAAAAAGGTTTTGTGAACTTACTTGAATCTCTGTAGCACAAGAGAGCATGAGAAAACTCAAAAAATCATACTCAAAATCATGGTATTGTAGCAGAGCCACAGATAGATACCATCTTTATATCTCTATCAGGCACATTTGGTCTTTAATAAAACCAAAATGCACCTTTTCCAAATTTCCTTCATTCTCAGTCCTTTTGTATATCTTGTAGCTGATCTTTAGTGGGATATCCTAATTAATGGCAATAGAGAGCACATGTTTATACTGGTTGCAGCTCTACCCTTCTCTTGTAGAAACACATGGTAAGAATTTCAAAAGTTTCCCACTTTGGCCTCCAGAGGTCATCAAGGCCTTTACCTTGGAGTCCAGTGCATGGAGAGCAAGGATGGCTGGAAACCCCTGCCACTAGCTTCAGTGGTTCATCAGTTTTGTTATGCATCAGGGTGAAAAGTGAGAAGTTATATTCCTAAAATACACTACATGAAGGAAAAATAAAAAAAAAAAAAAAAAGAAAAAGAGAAAAAAAAGGAGGATGAGAAGAAGAAGAAGGAGAGAGAGAAAGAGAAAAGGAAAGGGTAAGGGAAATAGAAAGCAGAAGAGAAAGAGAAAAGGAAAGAGAAGGAAAAAGAAGAGAAAGAGGAGAAAGAGAAGGAAAAGGAAGAGAAAGAAGAGAAAGAGAAAGAGAAAGAGAAAGAGAAAGAGAAAGAGAAAGAGAAAGAGAAAGAGAAAGAGAAAGAGAAAGAGAAAGAGAAAGAGAAAGAGAAAGAGAAAGAGAAAGAGAAAGAGAAAGAGAAAGAAAGAGAAAGAGGAACCTATCCAACCAAATACAGTCTTTTAAATCTGTAATAAAGATTTTTCAGTGATTTCATTTCCAAACTGGCTCCCAAATGTGTATCAAAAATGCTCTTCAGTGGCCTGGCACAACAAAGAGTAGTCTTTGACCATGGGAAAATCAAATTCGGATCTCAAGCAGCCAGGCAGAAAAGTACAGATATTTGGTAGAACATTATTTGACTCATTTGGAGACAAACTGCCAGGCTGTGCAAGTGAGATAAGTTATCTGACCCAGTGCTCAGTGCTGGAGGAGAAGACATGAATGCACCTGCACCTGCAGCACCATAGGTGACCACATTACTCCTGCTACCTCTTCCCTGTCCAGACTGACACATGGAGCTGGGTTCTACTGGAGAAGCTGGGGGATGCTCTAGCCCTTCCCCTGCAGTGGGGAGGATGGATTTTGGCAATGGAGTGTAAAGCAGCAGTCTGGAGTCAGTAATTACTGGACTCAATAAAGTCTTTAACTGTTTTGTTTGCAAAGTTACTATGTGTCTAAAGTAGCGATTTGCCTTTGAGACTGCCTCAATCTCTTTGGAAATTTGGCAGAATATACTCAGAAAGTACTTTACTTTTACTCTTAATTAAGAACTTCCAAGAAAGTACTTAACCTGAGATCTCAAAATGCAATATGATAGTAAGTAATGAAAATTAAAATCCAGTCTGAATCTGTAGAGAAATCAATAAATCTTTTATGTAAAAGGATCCAGTGGAATGTATTTTTATGGAACTGAAATATTTGAGGGACTTGTCCTGGGTTTTTTTGCTAGGATAGGGTT
>NW_010289812.1:0-5338 GCF_000700745.2 Antrostomus carolinensis
TCTGTGATTCTGTGTTTCTGTGATTCTGTGAAATGCAAAGTCTTACACCTGGGAAGAATAATCCCAGGCACCAGTACGTGCTGGGGATCAACCATTTGGAAAGCAGCTTTGTTTTTCTTTCTTTGCAGAGAAAGACCTGGGTGAGCAAAAACCTGATTGTGAGCCAGCCATGCACCCCCACAGTAAAAACAGTCAATAGCCTTCTGGGCTGCATTAGCAAGAGTGTTGCCAACAGGCTGAGGGAGGTGATCCTTCCTCTTTATTCAGCACTGGTGAGGCCACACATGGAGTACTGTGTCCAGTTCTGAGCTTTATCACTACAAAAGAGGCGTGAACATGCTGGTGAGAATCCAATAAAAGGCCATAAAGATCATTAAGGGACTGGAACATCTGCCACATCATGACAGGCTGAGAGAGTTGGGACTGTTCAGTCTGAAGAACTTGACTTGAGGAATCTTATCCATGTGTATAAATACTTGATAAGAGGGAATGAAGAAAAGGTATCCAGACTCCTCATAGTGGTGTCCACTGACAGGAGAAGATTACTTATACTTTAGAAAAGGGAATTCTATCTAAACACAAGAAAACACTTTTATACTCTGAGGTGGTCTAACAGTGAAACAGGTTGCCAGGACAGGTTTTGAAGTCTCCGTCTGGGGACATATTCAAAACCTAGATGGACAGAATCCTAAACAACCTGTTCCAACTGCCATGCTTGAGCAGGAGGACTGGAATAAAGGATCTCAAAATATTCTTGCCAATCTCAGCCATTCTGAAATAAGGCCGTTATTCTGGTTTATCTTTTGTAATCTTAATGTCTTACTAAGAGCACATAACTTTCAGAAAATGAATAATTTGTTCAGTTGTCTCAACTAAAATGCATTAGAAATAATAAAATAAAAAAATAATTTTCACATTCCCGAGAATGCAGGAATACTGTAAAATAACACAGTGTAAATATTCTTGAATTAAAATGCAAATTTTGATGCCTGAGTAAAACTGTGTAGTAATAAGATTATTCTATGATAAGTGGCTTAAACAAATCATTTACTATTCATTCCAATAAAAATAATTACAATTAATTTATTTGCTGAAGCTATCAATGTAACAAATACTTGATTTAGCATAAGTTAATAAATATGTAAATTAAAAGTTAACAAAGCAGGGCAAAAAAAAAAATATTGGTTGTTAATAGCACTCCATCTCCTTTGGTATTTTGTAAATATATAAACTTTTGTGGTTTGGAAACTTCATCACCTTCTTATTCCATAGCAACTTGTCCTTGTTTACTGGTGACATTAGTACATCCAGGCATACGCACACTGGCATTGTAGACCAAATCAATACATCTACATGGATAAAAATGAAAGAAACTTACAGAAAAGGAGTTTCATTGTTCTCTTATGTGAATTTTAGACATATATTTATTTGAACAACTGCCCTGCCATAATAAATCAAAATGCTACCAGGTCTTTGGTTACATAAATTTAACCACTCTTAAAAATGTCAAAAGTCTAACTTCACTGTTGGACTTATAGCTAGATAAAAAGCCATGATTATTCACAGTCATGGTACTCTGGAAAAAATACCAGTGATATTTTAAAGATAAGAAAAAAAATATTGCAATTTTTATAATTCTGAAAAAAAATGTCAGCTAAAAGAAGTGAGGGAATAGAGGTATTTGCTGTCTCAAAGCAGGAAGTTTTAAGCAATTAGCAGTAATTCTGTAGCATCTATAATGCTTACAGATAAGCATTGTATAAGGTGAACTCTAAAAATGAAAGTATGGAAAACATTCCAGTGTGAGAATGATTTCAGGGAGCCCAAAAAATTGCTCAGAAAATTTACTCTACAAAAAGGTTAAATCAGATGTGTAGCATACTGAAAAGTGATGATGTTAGAGGTGTTTGTCCAACTTTACTTTAGTTGTGTGTATACACACTAGCACAAGAGCTATTAAGAACACTATTTTTGTTTTTACAATATTTTCCTACAATTATTTGTATCGTTTGACAGAATACACATAGTGTAAAAATTTTTTCCTCTTTCATGTTGACCGCAAGATCTATCACTTGATGCCAGCTACATACAGCAGTGCAATAGATATGATTGGATTGTTTTACAGACCTTATTTTCCATATCCATCTCCCTCTTGTGAGTTTTCTGAACTCAATTCAAATGTGGATTTCAAAGAAATTCTATCCACCCTTAAAATAAGAAGCACGGGGCCCCTTCTAAAAACAGCCTCAGCTTTCTCTTTTAGCTAGAAAGCCTTCAGAACACTCCAACACCTTAGAATGTAACACACATAACCCACAAGCCCAGACCTAAAAATTATGTAAAATTTAGCACAAATCTAAGAGAAAGGCCTTGGATTTTGTACCCAACATTGAAGTGTCAGACATTCATGAGAGCTTGAAAATGTTATCTTCTCTCTTACTGGGTTAGGATTCTCCATTTGCAAAAATCAAGACCTACCAGTTTCACTTTCAAAGCATAATTGGGAAGATAAGTTCATTAATGTTTGTTAACTAATCAGAGACTATAGTGATAAGGGCCTTGGGGGAATAAAAGAAACAACAAACAAACAAACAAACAAACAAATAAAAAACCCACTCAATCCAACAGAAGTAATAAAGTTCTGCATTCATATGATGTGCAACAAATAAGTAAAGCCACATAGTGAATAATGATGATGAAAGTAAATATTTAACATCTTTCTCATTATGCAGAAAATACAGTATCTGACAGTATAATTAAGAATCAAATATCATTATATTGTTGTTATAGAAGTTGTTGGCTAACATCTCATATTAAGTAATTTGTTTTGCAATATTAATAGCCTTCCTTTTTTAAGTGTGCATTTTGCAAATGAAGGTGTAAATGTAACACATTAGAAGCTGCATTACTTTTTGTGCTAGCTTTTAGATAACATGTTTTCTTACAGTGCTCATCCACAGAGAGCTGAGTCTTTATTTCAAACTGAAGTGGGTTCTGCTTTGAGCTCTGGAAAACCTGAGTCTCTGCTCTTCCAAAATAGCAGCCTTTATATAAGCATTGCATGTATACACTCAACGACCTGTTTGTCTAGGTTTCCCCTATATGCATAATACAAGTGGTAAACCTAGCAATCACATGAAAGGTACTTTGTTAATTATTAATAACTAATTGCATCCTGGCACAGGAAATGGGTGACAGAACCATGCACCCTCTCAGCATGACAATTTCACATTACTAAGGCATTATAAGGGGAATTAAAACCCAGAAACATAATGACACACAGCATCAGACTGAGTCTTTAGTCTTTAATGAACTTCTATTTCTGCTGTATAATTTTCAAAGTTTTATTCTGTCTTTGTTAGAGGACTCATAGCTAAGATTACATCTGGCACACACACACTTTATTCCTTTGATATTCCTCTTTAATTATATGTTCTATGGTTGCCAGTGAAATCATTATATAAACCAAAAGGAAGTTTCTCTGCACCTCATTACATTGAGAAAAAAAACATTAAAAACACTTGTTTTTGTGTTATTGGATCATTACTGGAACATGTGTTCAACTCATGATGACTGCTTATTCAACAATGAGATTAGACCACTATGTCATTTTGCATTGATTTACTTTCAAAGGCAGGCTGCTTGAAAGACTGTATGACAACAAATTTTAATTCTAGTCATTACACTAAAAAAGCTGTCCACAAGAAACTGTTTTCTATATTTTACTCTTAATTTTTATTTTTCTATTTCTATTAAAATATATTTTAATGCAATATACTATGACAAATTATATTTCATAAAAACTTAATTTCACGAACTTTATTAAATGTCTACTACTGATGTACTCAGTATTGACTTCTAGCGAACCAAATCATTCCTTACATGAAATTCTGTCTTATGAAACACCTTCCTGCATAAATGTTTGTCAAAACTTCTGGCATAGTCCCCCAAAAAAAACCAAACAAAAAAAAACCCCCAAAAACCAAAAAACCCCTATCAAAACTTAATTCAACTAAGTGGCATTTTCTTACAAAAAACAGAAATTATGAAAATTTATAATCAATGACCATAAAGACCTGTTGAAACAACAGAAATTAAATGTAAATTACCACGTAGATGGAAATTCTTAATCCCTCAAGTATAACAAGCAAGGCAAGTGGAATCATTCATCACTAAACTGATTTAGGCCATGTCTTCATCCTAATAATAATACAGCACTAAACAACTAGACTGCATCACTGAAGTTCTTCCTATACAGCATTGTGGGCCAAAATCATCAAGGCTGTGAAAACAGGAAGTGAGTGATGCTTTTATTGGTCCCAGAGTTCCCCGATACAAGCCAAATACATAGCTTGAGTATTTTACAAGCAGAGCCACTAGGACTATATAGTCAAAAACTAAAAAAAAAAAAAAACATTTTAAAACCATAATGTAACAAGCATCAAATTGGGCAACAGTATTGGGTTTTCTGGAAGCTGAGAGCTCCAATAGAATATGCTCAGCAGATGAATCATGTTGTCTAGTTAGAGAAACCATCTAGCTGTAACCAAGACAAATCTCACAGACTTGAGATACTGAGTTTGAAACTCTTCCTTGTTTTAAGGAGATATAGACTTGATGGCTGAATCTCTAGCCTTGAGATACTCAACTTAAGCAGCATTTCATAAAGAATATCAAATTTGACAAGAAAAATCTTACTTTATTGCTAAGGATCCAGCCAAGATAAACAGACTTCAGAAGCTCATCAGAAAAAAAACAAACAAAACAAAAACCCAACATTATCTCCTGTGGATAATTTCATCATGTGTCCAGAAAATTAGATCTGCAGGTTTATAAAGGAATAGAAAGGCACAATAATAAACTGACTTTAATGACTTTTAAAGTGCTCACATTTTTGGAAGGCAAGTGTTGACCACAAGCATCACTGAGTCTTAAAGGGAGAACTGGAAAACAGATCTTTCCAAGTATTTCAACAGCATTATTTGTAGTCTATTCATGTAGAAGCTGAACGTTCAAAAACACCCAAGATATAGCAATACAAGTGCCATAAACTTACAGTTCAATTGCTTCTCTCAAGTACCTTAGTGATTTTGAAAATGGTCCCTGCAGATAATGAACCACTTTATATTGGCAGTCAACAGTACTCTGCACTGATGATTTTTTAAAATCTTTTTGTGTGTGCGTGTGTGAGCTGTGTACAGTCTGAGGAAATGATTGTCCAGCTTGTTATTTCAGCACACAACCTATTTACTATCAGAGTATCATAACAGTGAAGAGTTGGCTTTTTTTCAATCAAAACCACTCAGAAATATTCATAGAATCATAGAATGGTTTGAGT
>NW_010289813.1:0-1363 GCF_000700745.2 Antrostomus carolinensis
GCTGTTGACCAACACCCCCAGGTCTTTTTCTAACGGTCTTTTCTCCAGCTACTCTGCCCCAAGCCTGGAGCGTTGCATGGTGTTGTCTTCCACCAACCCTTATGGTTGTGTGTTTGGTCACCCATACCATGGCTGATAAATATTGCATATGAATAAAAATGACATTATAGTGCTAGAGCACTGCTGAGTCTGCCTGGGTCTTTGCTAAGGAGGGTCAGGCTTGGATGCACTGATGGGGGCTGGATGCCTCCATACCCTACTAGCCTGGGCTTACTCTATTATTTGCTTATTCGCGAATATTTTTGCTTTTCATCTCATTCCTCTTAGCATTTCCATCTCTGCATCCTTCTGTTGATTTCAGAGCTGCTACCACCCAGGACTTCCTCATGCAACAGCAGTTTCTATATGTGCCTCTGTCATTCAATTGGGGTATGTCTGCTGGAAATAACCAACACCACTCCCCTTGGCCATAGTGACCTGCCCTAGGACTGGGAGCATGCTGTATCATCAGGTGCCACCCAAAGATAATGGGATAAATGTGCAACAGACCCAAGAAAAACTTGACCAAGGGGCTTGTCCATGTGCTGCCACATGACAAACTGGGTGAAATGATCCATTATGGAAATGCTCAGAACTGTAAAGTGGAAAGAATAGGTTTCCTGTGTGAACTAAGGTATAATCATCCTGCCAAACTGATGTGTCCTAAGGCCAACAGCTCCTGTGTCCTTTGCGTCTGCAGACTGGCAAAATATGAAGTCCTTCGACTTCCAGTGACAATTGAAAACATCAGTATGTTATCAATGTTCTTCTCATAACAAACCCCAGCTGACACCAAACCCAGCACTGTTCTAGCTGCTAAGAAGAAAAACAACTTTGTCCCAGATGCAAACCAGGACACTGGTGAAGCCAGGCATCCTGCGTCGTGGTGGGGCTGTCCCAAGTCCAACATGGGATGAACATCCATAAGGCTTTTTCAACACATGGCATGTTTGAGGGTGGTGAAGCTGCACAGTCAGGTGGCTGCCTCTCCATGACTTTGGGAGGAGAGGGGTTTCTACCTCTATGTAGTCATCTGTTTTCCTGATGCTTACAGGCATTTGATGTTTTGGAGCTGTATCTCCCCAGAAAAAAAAAAAAAGAAAAAAAAGAAAAAAAAAAGTCAAAAAAAATCCCCCAAAAAAAAAAAAAAAAAAAAAAAAAAAAAAAGAAAAAAAAAAGTCTTTAGATGTAGCCACTATACAGAAGTTGCAGCAGGGAACTGACAGGCAGAGGATGGTTGCTGGAGCTTTGTTTCGTTTGGAAACTGAGCTAAAAATATCACATTCCTGGCTGACAGCTCTGTCACAACAAGCGGCGCGCAGCA
>NW_010289813.1:1381-2109 GCF_000700745.2 Antrostomus carolinensis
CTCCTCCCCAGCCTGTCTTTTGGCTAATCAACAAAACAGTGCACACCAGACCTCAGCTGAAGAATCGCTGGGCTTTCAGAGGCTGTTACTGACTGTATTTGCTCAAGCAACAGCCAAGGCAGTGCTCTGATGCTTGGCTTCTGATTCTTGCACTAAGAAAATCCAGGCGATGCCATTCCTGGTGGCAATGCCATTCCTGGTGGCGATGCCATTACTAGTGGTGATGCCATTACTGGTGGTGATGCCATTCTGGCAGCTTTGGAACTGCTGTAGGAGACATGTGATGCCCACAGCACTCCATTTCTCATCTCCCTTCCAACACCTCTGTTGCTTGTCCTATATTACTTTTCACCATATAACACACCAGGCTTCAAATTGTGATCACCTTGCTGATCCTGTCCATTTATGTTTCTTCCATGACAAAGGTATGAATTCATTTCTAAATGCTCAGATATGTGGGCATGCTTTCAGGCTAGCTGCCTGCAGGTGTGCAGCCTAGGACATGTCTCAACAGTGCTGCAAACAATCAGCAGTTTTAAAGAAAAATGAACTTAATAGGCCAGATCTTGTCAAATCTCTCACCTGATGGATGAAATCTGTTTACTTTATTGCTTTATAGAAAAAAAACAAAACAAACCAAAACAATCCAGAAGATGTTTAATATCTTTTTTTCTGTTTAACATGGACAGTGGGATCTAGTGCACCCACAGCAAGTTTGCCAATGACAC
>NW_010289814.1:0-2093 GCF_000700745.2 Antrostomus carolinensis
AGGCAGGTAGAGACACAGCTCATCCATCCCAATGCCACTCTGCCCAACCCACCAGCTCCTCACAAAGCCAAACTGGGGTAACTGGGCATTGGTACTGGCCGGGGAGGCTCAGCCATGCTGGGGTCTCCAGGCAGAGCTCACCGCACCATGGGGAGCACGAGGATTCCCGGGGGGCAGCACATGGAGGGTAACTCCCTGGCTCAAGGTCACCGCTCTGCCCCAAAGTTCCCATCACAGCCCCAGGGCCACGAGACCCCAGGGCAGCACCTGGGAGGGGGACAAGCCAGCAGCAGGCAGGTGGGACCTCATCCTTGTGTCCCCCACATCCCCCTTGGGGCTCTCCCACCCCACCCTGAGCTGGGTGCAGCACAAACCCCCCAATATCCATTTTAAGCTTTTCCCAGGGAAACAGGAGCCAGGAGAGGCCACGGGGCCGGTCACCATCACCCCCATCCTCACCTGCCTGGGGACATGAGGTGCCACCACCCATGTGGAAGCGACAAGCCGGGTCAGCTGTATTTATTGAGAACGGTTGTGGAGGGATAAAAATATTTCCACTAAGAGCTCTATAAGAATTTATAAACCTCAACTCTGCTTCTCCGGTAAGAAATTCCTCTCTGCCCTCACGCCAAGGCCGGTAAGAAAATAGCGAGATTAAAAAAAGGAAAGGAAAGGAAAGTGCCACTACACCCTGTGGGGCCCTGGCCCTGCCCCCTGGGGACAAGGGACCCTCCCCCTGGCACGGGGACATGGGTGGCACATGCTGGATGCTGCCCCAGCACCCTGCAGCACCCGCTCCATCAGCCAAGGGTGCAAAATCCTCACTCAGGGGTGAACCCACCCAGGTGACCCCAGCTTGGGTGGCTGTACCAGGGAGGGGACGTGTCCCCATGCCAGCCAGATCCCAGTGACCCCACTGCTCCCAGTTCTGCCTCCACCCTGCAGCTTCCCCGTCCCCTTTCATCTTTCCCCATCCCCGGGGGGGAGCAGGGAGCTGGGTGAGGGGTTCAGCTCCATCTCCCCAGGGAAGCCACTGGCCAGGAGACGTGGGACAGGGCTCACCCTGGGGACACACAGAGGAAGCAACATGGATGGGGACATCCTGGGGGGAACATAACACAGTGCTCTGCAGGGCAACAACAGGGATGGGGACATCTTCGGGGGACACAGGGACACAATGTGGTGCTCTGTGGGAAAGCAACCGGGATGGGGATATCCTGGGGGGACACAGGGACATGACATAGTGCTCTGCAGGGCAGCAACAGAGATGAGGACATCCCGGGGTGGGGGGACACACACACACCACAGTGCTCTGCAGGACACCAACACTGACAGGGACATCACGGGGGAACATGGGGACACGCAGCAGTGCTTTGCTGGGAAGACACATGGATGGAGACATCCTTGAGGGACACGCAGGGACACGCAGCGATGCTCTGCCAGGACACAGCAGGGACATCCTGGGGACACACAGGGACACCACAGATAAGCAAGTGGCACTGAAAGGCCAGCGAGGGACGATGCTGTCACCGTGGAGTGGGACAGTCATTATTGCTTTACAGGGCCAACATCTGCAGGACCCGGCCTCTGATTTGGGGTTCAAGGGACCTTCTCTGGGGACTGTGACTCCTCAGTGCTCCTCGTGCCAGGACTCACCCTGGGGACACACAGAGGGACACACAGAGGTGCTTTGCCAGGAAAGCAACAGGGATGGGGACACCCTGAGGGGACACAGGGACACGACATAGTGCTCTGCAGGGCAGCAACAGGGATGGGGACATCCTGGGGGACACGCCGAGGACACAGGGCTGGACACCACTGAGTGCTGGCTGCCACCCTGGCCAGGATGGTGGCTGTCCCTCCATCCCCTTGGTCCCTCTGTGCCAACCAAGGCCAGCGGGTGACCAGCCCTGTCCCCCACAGGAGGACAGCTGGGGGTCCGGGGGTCCCCTCCTTTCCTCTTCCCTTAAACCAGAGCCAAGCTGAGCGTGAAGGCTGTAAGCAGGCAGCCCGAGGTGACACGGGGACAAGGGACACGCTGTGGGGAGCAGGCTGGCCAGTGGCCCTCCCCAGAGCTGTGGGGGAAAGAGGAA
>NW_010289815.1:0-8757 GCF_000700745.2 Antrostomus carolinensis
GGTGGGTGGGTGGGTGACTCCTGCCAGTCTGTGCTTTCCCAGGGAGAAAGAGAGAGGTGAAAAAATAAAGCTGCAGATAAGTTCCCTTCCAGGCAGGAGCAGTTTTCTGTGTTTTATTATAGAGATGGGTAAGATTTTTTTTTTTTTCCCCCTAAAGTAATTAAAAAGGCCTCTTTGACACATGCGAAAGGGAGGAGAGGAAATTCCCCAGGATCCTTTTTCTGCCTCCCCTCCTATGGCACAAGGATTTTTATCCCAACACAAATGGACCAACTGAGATTTTTTTCAGGTCCCTGGGGCAGCCAGCCAGTAACAAAAGCAAAGTTAAACAACTGCAAACAAAAGCAGCAGCAGCAGAAGGGAGGGTGGTGGTGGTGGTGGTGGTGGAAATAATGCCTGGCTAAGTAGGAAATTTTAATGATGATACATGGAAAAAGTTAAACAATTAGAACTTCAATCACTTTGGCCCCGGTCCCACCTCATGTAATTAATAAACTGTGTCCTCCATCGCGTTTGATCTTTTTTTCCAAAGCAGTGAGGAGCCTGGAGGAGGCTCCTGGGCTTGGGCAGGTTGGGTGGTGGCTGCCATGGGGACAGTGAGGGGTCTCTGAGGGACCCCAGGGCTGCCCAGACCCCTTGTGCCCCCCCCTGGGGATCACCCTGTGCCCTCAGCTGGGAGATGAAACCTCCCAGTGCCCAGGGTGAGGGGCTGGGATCACAGTGGTTACAGCAAAGAGACATCTGACATATGTATGGATTCAAGGGGAATGGAAAAATCCCTAACTGGGGACTCAGAAGCATGTTAATTACTTGAATACGAGCACTAATTAGACTAATTAGTTCCACAGACCCACAGAGATCCTTCATGCCATATGTGGATCCTCAGAAGCTTTGTCTTTATAAATATTTTTAGGCACAATACAAGCAGCAATTGCCATATATGAACACGTTCCAAATAAAACCTTTCAGATTAAATATCTGGTGGAGGCACTTCACTCACATTACTTCTGACTTTCTCAGATACCCCTGAATCAAATAGCAAGTGACTCTTCAAACCAGAGCTATGGAGATTTTGCTACTTAACCCAACATCCCTCTCCATTGCTGCTGCTGACCCCCAGCGAGCCTGTCCTCACCCCCCTGGTCCCCCCTCCTACAGCCCAGCAGGGTTCTGCTGTTTGAGGGTCAGCAATGAGGGGGTAGGACAGGACATTTCAGACCCCTGTTATGGAGAGCAGAAGGGGAAGGAGTACTTGGCCATCCCCCCATCTCTTATTTTCCTTTTTCATGGGACAGAAGTGAGGACAGACATTTCTTTTTCTCCCCCCTGTCCTCCCCCTCTCAAGGGAGGAGGAGGAGGATGGTTGTCACGAAGCAGAAGTAACCTCATGGTACCAAACACACAGCTCCCATCTCTGGGTGACTAAACTCTCTCTCCTCCCAACACTAACATGAAAAAACCCCCCACAACCCATTTCTCCAACCAACCAACATCTCAAGATCCTCAAGAATTTTTCCCCATCAAATAAAATGGATGATGGACCTGGCTGAAAGCACAGCCCTTGGATACGGATATAAATCAGAACCCACTGCCTCTGGACTCAGTGCTCATGGGTGGAGGAAGCACCACTCCAGTTGCTTCCCCAGTGCTGGGGGGATTTCATCAGCATCTTCCCACTGTGAGACAGACCCAGAGAGCAGCAGTTTGGGGATCTAGAAATAAAGGGCTACAAAAATACAGCAGAAGCTGGGGAAGGAGCAGAACAGCCAAAGCAAGGGCAGCCCTGGGGCAGGGGCGTGGGAGGTGGGAAGATCCACGGTGGGTTCTATGTTATTGTGTCCTTTAAAGGTGCTGCTTGGGTGGTTAAATGACAGAACAACTCAATTGGGAGTGAAAGGAGGAAGGAAAAAGCCTCGTCCCATGCTTGGTGTGTAGATCTCTCCAGGAACTCAGATCAGTCTGTGTTAACCTCAAACTGCAGTGCCCTGATCCAGGGAATTTCACAGCAAATGCTGCTTTAAGAGACCACCCGACCTCAGCACATCTACTGGGATGGGGCTGAGCTGGGACCACGACCCACCACCTCATCCCAGACTCCTCAGAGGTTGGGTTTTTTATCAGCGGGGCAGGCGGAGGGCAGGAGATGAAGGTCAGGATCTAGGAGTCAGCTTCTTCTGTTCAAGTGCCTCATTTTCTTTGAGCTTTTAAAACATCTTCCTTGTTTTTTACAGAAGAATGGGGTAGGGCAAAAAAAAAAAAAAAAGGAAAAAAGGAATATTGGATTTATATGAAACAGAGTAGAGAATTAATCCATATTTACACAGATCTTGGATAAGGCACAGACTAATAACCCAACACAGCAACCCAACAAAGCAGAGTGTCAAAAAAGAAAGGAAAAACCTGCTCAGTTTGCTTTCAACACCATCCCCTGGAGATCCCAAGTGTAAACGGTTTTATCTAGGAAAAGGCATTTGAACTCGGGCTTTGGTAACCGGGGTTGATTACAGCCACACTGCGCAGCCGGGGCCGGCGGGGAGGACGTGGGTGGGCGCGCGGGGGCCGCCGACCTCTCCGGAGCTCAGCCTGGGGTTTAGACAAGTTCAACTTTAGCGTTTGGATAAACAGCCACCACGTCATATCCCTCGGGGGGTTTAACCCTCTCCTTGGCGTGCGTCTCGCAGTACAGCTGCTCTTCGAT
The DNA here is from genome assembly GCF_000700745.2 of Antrostomus carolinensis. Taxonomy (NCBI): domain Eukaryota; kingdom Metazoa; phylum Chordata; class Aves; order Caprimulgiformes; family Caprimulgidae; genus Antrostomus; species Antrostomus carolinensis. Next base: position 2,699 of record NW_010289815.1, read on the forward strand.
GAAGAAATACCCTCGTTGCTTCAGGTTGAGGCCGCAGTCGTCGCACATGAAGCACTCGGGGTGGTAGAGCTTGTCTCGAGCTTTGACGATCGTGCCCCTGGTGAGAGATGGGGAGAGTTCAGGTGAGATGGGGGAACACGGAGCAGGATCTGAGCTTTTCCTGATGCCTCAAGTCAAACAGAGTCAGTGAAGGAAAGCGGCACGTGGAGGTGTGTAAGGGTGTTATTGTGGGTTCTCATCCCACCATCATCAGCAGATCGAGGGAGGGGGTTCTGCCCCTCTGCTCCGCTCTCCTGAGACCCCACCTGCAGTGCTGCCTCAGGTGCTGGGGCCACCAACAGCAGAAGGACATGGAGCTACTGGAGCCAGTGCAGAGGAGGCCACGAGGATGATGCGAGGGCTGGAGCAGCTCTGCTGTGAGGACAGGTTGAGAGAGTTGGGGCTGTTCAGCCTGGAGAAGAGAAGGCTCCGGGGAGATCTTCTAGTGGCCTCCCAGTACCTGAAGGGGCTCCAGGAAGGCTGGGGAGGGACTTTGGCCAAGGGCAGGGAGTGACAGAACAAGGGGTGATGGCTTGAAACTGGCAGAGGGGAGATGGAGATGAGATGTGAGTCAGAAATTCTTTGGTGTGAGGGTGGTGAGACCCTGGCCCAGGTTGCCTCAAGCCCAGACCTGAACATCATGAACCAGCACCTCCCAGCGCTGCCAGCACGCCTGGGGCTCCACAGGCACCGTGGCCTTTGGAGCAAAGACTCTCAGCTCATGGCACCAGCAAGAAAGTGGTTACAGGCATTTGCAGAGCAGACTCTCAGCCAGCAAATCTGGCTGGAGCAGGACATAAATTACACCAGAACATAAGTTACAACAGCACATAAATTACAATACGATGAAGCAGAAAAATGCCTATGTTCTCTGAAATCAGAACCAGCATCCATCCATCCATCCCTTGGAGAGCAACTCTTCAACAAACCATCAGAAATCATCTGCAAAACTCTTCTACTTGACCCTCAGAGCATTTCTCCCTCTGTAAGGCAGTGAAAGGGTGCCAGTGCCACCAGCGCTATTCATAGTCCCCGGGCAGTTACTATGATAAGCAGGGCATAAACCATCCCATGAATCATCCTCGTTTTGCTGCAAGATTCCCTTAAAAGGGACAATCCAAACCGTATTCCTTAATTCCAGGTTTATATATGGTTAGAAAAAACCAAAAACCCAAACCACAAAACCAAAGGGCTGCAACCTATTCCGCTCTAAATTCAACCTATCCCGCTATAAATTCAACCTATTCCGCTCTAAATTCGAGATATTCCGCTCTAAATTCGAGATATTCCGCTATAATCCTAACCCCCATGTCTGGTAGGACCTGACCCAGCCATGTCCCTGTGTTACCATCCCCACTGAACCGGATTCCCCGGTGAGATGTGACACTTACACGATCCCGTTCCCGCAGCGGGTGCACTCGGGGAGCATCTGCAGCCCGGTCATGGCACCGCCCAGCTTTGACACCGGGGACTTGATGTTTCGGGGGTTGCTCAGTCTGTCAAGTTTTTCACCTGCCAAGAATTTTAAACAGACACAGATTGAAAATGTGTCCCCCCTGGGGCTTCCCCCCTCCCTTTTTTATTTTATTTTATTTTTCTCCATAAGGAGTCAGATGAGTCTCTGCCTGTCAACCAAGGACCAAGGGACAGGACAAGAGGAAATGGGCTCCAGTTGCCCCAAGGGCAGTTGAGATGGGATGTGAGGAAGAATTTCTTTGCTGAAAGGGTTCTGAGGCATTGGAAGGGGTTGCCCAGGGCAGTGGTGGAGTCCCCATCCCTGGAGGGATTGAAGAGTCGTGTAGACATAGTGCTGAGGGACATGGGTTAGTCGGGGACTTGTCAGTGTTGGGTTCATGATGGGACTCCGTGAGCTTAAAGGGCTTTTCCTTTTCCTTTCCCAATTCAGGGATTCTGTGAAATTCTGTCACAACAGACCCAGCAATTCACTTGTAAGGAAGTAAAAAAACAAATAGTGAGACCAACTATCTCAAAAGTCTCACAGCAGTCAGGTTTGCAGATGACAGCAGGACACTGCACTGACCCTCTGCTCATCCTACCAAAGCATGCATGGTGGCAGAAGCTCTTGGCTGCAGCAGCAGATGATCTCTCCATGTGCTGTGATAGCACCAACTCGACACATACACCTTGTCAAAAGGCAAAGCAGATTAATCTAGAGACAAGAGATTAATTGGGCTGCAGTGCTATTTAGTGAATTAAGCAAAAATCTCAGAAAAGCTCCAGGAAGAAGAGGTTCTATCACACCAACACTTGGTAGATCCTCCATCAGGCAAGGAGACAAAGATGAAAGCCTTGTGGAGATTAGGCAAATGAAAACAAACAATAATAGAATGACATGCATTGTTCTTCCTAGAACACTCATTTAATCTCAAATAATTCAATGTAAACTAAACCATTGTGCTAGAAGATAAGGTTTTCTAGGACACCAGGACTCCTTTCATAAAGGTCCAACGATGAGAGAAGCAGCAATGAAAATGTTGTGCATGGGAACAACATCAGGGCAAAGTTTTCAGTGTCACAGCCCCTCTCTCTACAGATCATCTGTCATCCACACTCTGGACAATGCAAACATGATTGTTGCCAACCAGGGACACCTAAAAGCTTTTGGTATTCACTGCGTGGCTCTTCATGGCTCACAACGGGCTGGTCTGTTGGGTATTTATTGATCTGCGGTTCCTCTGCGATGGCCTGAGGTTATAGAAGGGAAAAGCTCATGAAGAAGGACAATGGATTTTATTCCATCAGCTGATGCAGTTGGGAAGAGAAGCAGAGGAGCTCTTGGATGGACAAGCCATTCTTCAGCATTTGGGCTTCCAACACTCCCTGAGCTTCCTTGGCATTTCAGTCCATGGTCAATCTTAAACATGTGCTTAAAGCCCACGATGCCCAGGAGGTCCCAGGAACTTTCTGACCCAGGTGTCTGTACCCACCATGCCAGTTTTGAAAACTTCCAATTTGGACCTTGCTCTGAAGCATCCACCACAGCTCCAGGAACATCTCTGCATTTCAAACCCTGATTTGGAAGCTGCCATCCAGGTGTTCCCCCTCGCAGGGTGCTTGGACCCTCCTTGTTGAGTTGAGCTGCCTCAGCACCGAAGTGACGTGCGGTAAAACAACAGAGCAGATGAGTTTGCAAACCCACCCCATCAGCTCTTGCAGATGGTTTCTTTGGATGCTTTTCAAGCTTCTGGAGCTCAGCAAGGGAAGGAGAAGGAGGCGAAGCCTGCAACAGCAGCTTGGTGGGTGTGGGGCCATGGAATGGGGTGCAGAGGGACCTAATGATGTTCAATGCCCACAGCAGTGCTGTGCTGCAGCCCTGGTCACAGGGAGGTGTCAGGAACTTGCTGGGACACACTATGGGTACCAACCTCCTTACCATTCTCACCAGCCTCCAACATGCCCTGCAAGTACCGGAAGGATCCGGATTGCTTAGGCTCCGAAATGGGCTTTTCATAATCCTGAAGCATCTTGTAGACATCTGACTCCACATCAATCCCATTTCTGTTCCGGGGGAGAGACTTCAAGGGGTCGAGGCTGTTTTAAAGAAAAGCAAGAAAGGCTGAAGTCAAATAGAAACATCAATTGTCAGCTCATCATGGAGGCACTGGAACCCCAACATTCCCCCAGATCCCACCCAACACCTCTCTGTTCCCGAGCCTTTCTCCACCCGGAGGTATTGAACCAGGGAAGTGAAACTCCTTCCTTGTTCAGCTCCGATTGAGCAACACAACCAGGGCTGGCCCAGTTACCAGATGCCTTCAGGAAAGAGGGCAGCCGCTTACCAGCACTGTAAATTACTCTGCCACACATGGAATTTGTTGACAAAAAGGGTAAAACAAAGCATTTCATTAATTAGATAAGGCCAGGAGATCTACCCACCCCTTGTACTGCTGGTAGGGCATCCAGCCTGGGGACAGGCACAGGCATGGCAGCAAATCCCCTCAACATCCATGAAGTCAGTGTTTCTGTAGGTGATTAGGTTGCCCAAGGAAGCTGTGGCTGCTCCTCCCTGGAAGTGTTGAAGGCCAGGTTGGATGAGGCTTTGAGCAACCTGGTCTAGTGGAAGGTGTCCCTGCTGCTGGCAGGGGGGTTGGGACTGGATGAGCTTTAAGGTCCCTCCCAACCCAAACCAGTCTGTGATTCTATGATTATATTCAAAGATCCATTTGCCAGATACAACCAACAGCTTAAATAAGAAAATCACCCCACTGGGCTTCTTGGCCCCATAACTGCCCCCCAACCACATGTGGACCTTCATCATCCAGAGCCAAAGCTGCTCCTTGTCTGGACGTGGCATGATTGGGGTACACCACACAACAAATAGTAATTTAAACCATTATTCCAGTTCATTCAACATATCAAAACATGAAAAGTGTGGTTTGGAATCAAAAATATTTCAGGTACACGTTGAAGTGTCCTGCTGAGTAGAGATGAAGCCAAGTGCTGTTCTACTCGGCTGGGGCCCCACAGCACAGCTTTGTGGGAAGGGGTTGCTTTTCCTTTTTAAGAAAGTCATCAAGGTCATTATAAAGCAAGAGACCTGAACCCCATCAGACAGTTTAACACACTCGAGCCACCATCTGACCCATTTTCTCCACCAGCATTATAATCATGCCCACATAAAAATCCAAACAACAAAGACATAAAATTCACTTTCAAACAAACAAATTAAAAACAAAACAAACCAAAATTAACTTCCCAAGAAAAGCCAAAGTTCTGTTTTCTGTGAGCAACCCATCAGCTTCTCCTGCAGCTCCCACAGCCACGACTTCTAGAGACGAGGGGCAGAAGTGCCACTGCCAGGGATGGGGCTGTGACCCATCCCCACCACTCCCAGCCAGCCCTGAGTGCTACCCACCCTGCTCCAGCCCTCCCGTACCTCAATTCACACATTTTCAGTGAAAAAAAGGGCAGGTTTGGACCAGTGCAGCCTGATCAAGCAGAAATTCCACGAGAATGCACTCCTGACCCCGTTCTCTCGAGCACCCCAGCTAATCTCCCGGCTTTTGGCTCACACTGGATTTTCTTCCCGTATTATTTCTTTTCTGTGCTGTTCTCTCCTTTCCAACTTCATTAACTTTCCTGGAGCAGCACAGGGAACGAGCTGGCTCACAGCAGAACATGAATCCACGCAGGCATGGAGTTCCCCAGCTCAAAAGAAACTCTCTTTACTCATGTTCGATACCAACGTTATTTTCTTGCAGAATATTTTGCCAGCCTGGAGGAGCAGAAAGCAGCAGCAGCAGCACAAGCCCCGTGAAAGCATCGCCGTCCACAACCTGGCCTGTCTCAAAGTCCCAGTGATCCACCCAAACTCTTCTTGGCTACACAAAAGCTTTTTATTTCCTACGAGCATTATTTATTTCCCAGCCTCCCGGACAGCTGCACGGAGCAGATCTGACATTTACAAACAGCCCAAGTTTACTGGAGTTAATTTTCTCTGTGGATACCTCCAGTTCCCAGGCCAAGTGTTTGCTCCTGGGTCCGTAGAGGTGTGATCCCAACTCTGAGGAGGGCAAAACCCTCCATCCTGTCTTGAACATGCACTTTTAGAAACAAGGACACTAATGTCCGTGCCACTCCCTGGCATTAATCCCAGCCTGATGATTGGATCTGATGCTGCTCATCTATTCCATTGGCAGCAGAAGGATCTTATGTAGATGTGGAAAACCAGCACCATCACTGATCTCAGAGATAAATAGTTGAACGTTGCTTCATAGAATCATTAAGGCTGGAAAAGACCTCCAAGATCATCAAGTCCAGCCAGAAACCCAACACTACCAAGTCTACCTCTAAACCATGTCCCTAAACACCACATCTACCACCTTTGAAATCCCTCCAGGGATGGAGACTCCACCACCTCCCCGGGCAGCATGTTCCAATGCTTGACAACCCTTTCAGGGAAGAAATTGTTCCTAACATCCAATCTAAATGTCCCCTGGCACAATTTGAGGCTGTTTCCTCATGTTCCATCACTTGTTATTTGGGAGAAGAGACTGAGA
>NW_010289816.1:0-222 GCF_000700745.2 Antrostomus carolinensis
GGCCCTGTGAGGGGGGGAACGGGACCTGAGAGGGGGAGGCCGCCCTGTGAGGGGATCCCAGTCCCTGTGAGGGGGGACACGGTGTGAGGAGAGCCCTGTGAGGGGAGAGGGACCTGTCGGGGCTGCCTGGGCTCTGTGAGGGGATCCCGGACCCTGTGAGGGGACCCCGGGCTCTGTGAGGGGACCCTGGGCTCTGTGAGGGGATCCCGGGCTCTGTGAGGG
>NW_010289816.1:894-2778 GCF_000700745.2 Antrostomus carolinensis
ACCCCAAACTCTGTGAGGGGACCTCGGGCTCTGTGAGGTGACCCCAAGCTCTGTGAGGGGACTCCAGGCCCCATGCTTGGCCCAAACTCCTGTTAAAGTCACAAGAATTTATCCCTATCGATAACCTGACAAGGTAACGTAAGCAAGCTCAGGGTGCAAGAAGGGAGTAGATTTAGCTGCTGCTGTGTTGGGATGATACTTGAAATTGAGAATAGTCGTTGACGATGATGTTTTTTTTTTCCCCCTAGAAAATGTCTATTTTCTGGCAGTAATATTGTTGTAATGGGGATAGCTTACAGATGGGCATGAGACAAGTTTATAGGCAAAGGTTATTGTGGGTGTCAGACATAATGGTGTGCCGGGGACAGCACGCAGCATTTTGAGCACACAAAGGTCAGACCTGAAGAGAAAGGCTTGTGTGCCTGAGGGGACTTGAATGATTTCCCCAGTTCTAGTGTTTGGATTAATAAAACCCGTCGCCGCCTGCACAAGTCACGTCTCTGGAGTCTCATTTTCAACACACTTCTATGTATTCTGTTGTTAACTTTAATGGTCCCTTTACGGCTCTCAGAGGTGAGATGCCGCAGCGGGTGTTGCGTTACTTTTTAATGAAGCTGTGAATGATTGTAACCCGTCCATTTGTCACCCTCACAGATGGTGCTGGTGTCGGCTTCTGGACAGCTGTCGGCTCGGTGCTGCTAGGAGAACTGTCAGAAGTTGCTGCAACTTGTTTTGTTTTCTGTTTTGCCGGAGGGTGAGGTTGTTTTGTACATGATTTGAGAACAAAGCGAGGCAGGGCTGGGTTACTGTCTGCTGAAGGGTCAGGATGGAGCAGGAACTGGGGTGATGCTGGGCCAGAGCCAGGGGTATGGCCCAAAGCTCCTCAGCTCACCAGCAGAGACTGGACACTTACCATGATAGACTAATCAAATGGTTTGGGTTGAAGGGACCTTTCAAGACCATCTAGTCCATCCCTCCTGCAGTGAGCAGGGACATCTCCAACCAGATCAGGTTGCTCAGAGCCCCATCCAACCTGACCTGGAATGTTTCCAGGGATGGGGCTTCTACCACCTCTCCGGGCAACCTGGGCCAGGGTTTCAACACCTTCAGTGTAAACAATTTCTTCCTCACATCTCATCTCAATCTCCCCTCTTTTAGTTTAAAACCATTTCCCCTTGTCCTGTCGCTACAGGCCCTGCTGAAAAGTCTGTCCCCATCTTTCTTACAGGCCCCTTCAAGTATTGAAAGGTACAATGAGGTCTCCCCGGAGCCTTCTCTTCTCCAGGCTGAACAGCCCCAACTCTCTCAGCCTGTCCTCACAGCAGAGCTGCTCCAGCCCTCTGATCATTTTTGTGACCCATCTGTTTTTTTTTTGTGGTCATTTTTATCGATTTGTGTGTATCTTCCTGACACGATGGAGTTCTTTCTTGGTCACTAGTAAAATAACATGTAAGATGATTTATGCATATATTTGTTTTTAATTACATCATCTGGAGGGTTGAAGTATATCTATTAAAATATTAATTTGTGTTTTCATCAGGTACAGAAGGACAATATTGTCTCATGCTTTTTGCTTTTCCCCTCAGGCTGGCTTAGCCAAGCCACTGCTCGTGTGTCGCTGGATCTATACCTGTGCTACCAACAGCCATTTCTGTGTACCACTGTAAAATGGCACTTGCAGTAGTAAGCTTGACCACTGCCAGTCACATTTAACGTGTTTCATGTTTCACATGTGTCAGTTAATGAGACTAGAAAAGCTGTTTTAGTATAAAAGCTCTGGAGCTACAGGTTATCAGGCCAGGTTGTCAGCCTACCGTGACCAAGGATGTACCCAGGACAACCTGATTCCTCTGCAGTTTTGTTCTGTTAACTTTATTTCACACT